>NC_134483.1:327128361-327310861 GCF_040206685.1 Ascaphus truei
GGAGGGGGGAGGGGAGAATGAGAGGGAGGGAAAGGGAGGAGAATGAGAGGGAGGGGGGAGAATGAGAGGGAGGGGGAGGGGGGAGTGGGAGGGGGGACAGGGAGGGGGGAGTGGGATGGGAGAATGAGGGGGATGGGAGAATGAAAGGGAGGGGAGAATGAGGGGGAGGGGAGAATGAGGGGGGAGGGGAGAATGAGGGGGGAGGAGAGAATGAGGGGGAGGGGAGAGAAAAATGAGAGGATGGGGGAAAGGGAGAATGAGAGGATGGGGGGGGGGAGAATGAGAGGGGGGGAGAATGAGAGGGTGGGGGGGAATGAGAGGATGGGGGGGGGAATGAGAGGATGGGGGGGAATGAGAGGATGGGGGGGAATGAGAGGATGGGGGGAATGAGAGGATGGGGGGAATGAGAGGATGGGGGGGGAATGAGAGGATCTGGGGGGGGAATGAGAGGATGGGGGGGGAGAATGAGAGGATGGGGGGGAGAATGAGAGGATGGGGGGGGAGGATGGGGGGAGGGGAGAATGAGAGGATGGGGGGAGGGGAGAATGAGAGGATGGGGGGGAGGGGAGAATGAGAGGATGGGGGGAGGGGAGAATGGGATGGGAGGGGGGAGAATGAGGTGAAGGGGGTGAGGATAATAAGGGGGAGGGGAGAATGAGAGGGAGGCGGGGAGAATGAGAGGAGGGGAGAATGAGGGGGGGGGGAATGAGGTGAAGGGGAGAATGAGAGGGAGGGGGGGAGAATGAGAGGCGGGGAGAATGAGAGGGAGGGGAGAATGAGAGGGAGGGGGAGGGGAGAATGTGAGGGAGGGGAGAATGAGAGGGAGGGGAGAATGAGAGGGAGGGGGGGGGAGAATGAGAGGGAGGGGGAGAATGAGAGGAGGGAGAATGAGATGGGGGGAGGGGAGAATGAGAGGGGGGAGGGGAGAATGAGAGGGAGGGGAGAATGAGAGGGAGGGGAGAATGAGAGGGAGGGGGAGGGGAGAATGAGAGGGGGGGAGGGAAGAATGAGAGGGAGGGGAGGGAAGAATGAGAGGGAGGGGGAGGAGGGAAGAATGAGAGGGAGGGGGAGGGGAGAATGAGAGGGAGGGGAGAATGATGGGGAGGGGAGAATGAGAGGGAGGGGAGAATGAGAGGGAGGGGGAGGGGAGAATGAGAGGGAGGGGGAGGGGAGAATGAGAGGGAGGGGAGGGGAGAATGAGAGGGAGGGGGAGGGGAGAATGAGAGGGAGGGGAGAATGAGAGGGAGGGGAGAATGAGAGGGAGGGGAGAATGAGAGGGAGGGGAGAATGAGAGGGAGGGGAGAATGAGAGGGAGGGGGAGGGGAGAATGAGAGGAGGGGAGAATGAGATGGGGGAGGGGAGAATGAGAGGGGGAGGGGAGACTGAGAGGGAGGGGAGAATGAGAGGGAGGGGGAGGGAAGAATGAGAGGGAGGGGGAGGGGAGAATGAGAGGGAGGGGAGAATGATAGGGGGAGGGGAGAATGAGAGGGAGGGGAGAATGAGAGGGAGGGGAGAATGAGAGGGAGGGGGAGGGGAGAATGAGAGGGAGGGGGAGGGGAGAATGAGAGGGGGAGGGGAGAATGAGAGGGGGAGGGGAGAATGAGAGGGAGGGGGAGGGGAGAATGAGAGGGAGGGGGAGGGGAGAATGAGAGGGGGGGAGAATGAGAGGGAGGGGAGAATGAGAGGGAGGGGGAGGGGCTAATGAGAGGGAGGGGAGAATGAGAGGGAGGGGGAGGGGAGAATGAGAGAGAGGGGAGAATGAGAGGGAGGGGAGAATGAGAGGGGGGAGGGGAGAATGAGAGGGAGGGGAGAATGAGAGGGAGGGAGGGGAGAATGAGAGGGGGGAGAATGAGAGGGGGGAGAATGAGAGGGGGGGAGAATGAGAGGGGGGGAGAATGAGAGGGAGGGGAGAATGAGAGGGAGGGGGAGGGGAGAATGAGAGGGAGGGGAGAATGAGGGGGAGGGGAGAATGAGAGGGGGGGGAGGGGAGAATGAGAGGGAGGGGAGAATGAGAGGTAGGGAAGAATGAGAGGGAGGGGGAGGGAAGAATGAGAGGGAGGGGGAGGGAAGAATGAGAGGGAGGGGGAGGGGAGAATGAGAGGGAGGGGAGAATTGGGAAGGGGAGAATGATAGGGAGGGGGAGGAGAGAATGAGAGGGAGGGGGAGAGCAAATGACAGGGAGGGGGGAAGAGCAAATGACAGGGAATGGGGAAGAGCAAATGACAGGGAGGGGGAGAGCAAATGACAGGGAGGGGGGAGAGCAAATGACAGGGAGGGGGGAGAGCAAATGACAGGGAGGGGGGCGAATGACAGGGAGGGGGAGAGTGAATGATAGGTTGGGGGGAGGAGAGCAAATTACAGGGAGGGGGAGAGCGAATGACAGAGAGGGGGGAAAGCAAATGACAGGGAGGGGGGAGGGGCGAATGACAGGATGGGGGAGAGAGCAAATGACAGGGTGGGGGGGAGAGAATGACAGGAGGGGGGGAGCGAATGACAGGGAGGGAGGGAGCGAATGACAGGGAGGGGGGGAGCGAATGACAGGGAGGGGGAGAGCGAATGACGGAGGGGGAGAGCGAATGACAGAGAGGGGGGAAAGCAAATGACAGGGAGGGGGGAGGGGCGAATGACAGGATGGGGGAGAGAGCAAATGACAGGGAGGGGTGGAGAGAATGACAGGGAGGGGGGGAGAGAATGACAGGTAGGGGGGGAGAGAATGACAAGGAGGGGGGGAGCGAATGACAGGGAGGGGGGGAGCAAATGACAGGGTGGGGGGGGGAGCAAATGACAGGGTGGGGGAGAGCGAATGACAGGGTGGGGGGGAATGAAGGACAGAAAGGGGGGGTACGAATGATATGCAGGGGAGGAGCATATCCGGAACCGGAGATATGGAGTACCAAAATACAGCATTTCACACTTAGTCATATTTCTGAGCCATTTCTGCCGCCGCCACCGGCAAAGCCTATGGCGCGACCCGTTCTTCTCGGTTCGACCCTTATCGGGGGCCAGGATTTGGGGACCAGGTTGTGGTCGAGTGGGGGGAAGCCTAGGAACTAGGGGCAAAAAGAATTTTATTCCTAGGGGCCCTAGAACTGTTTATTCCCACGCCACTTGACGTTGACCTTGACTTGTAAGTGATCAAAGCTCTCCTATTGAAAATGTATCCGCTTTGCGGTTTGCGGTCTGGACGGCAGCCAACTTGTTCTTCGAAAGTTACCTCGAGGAACCTCCATTGAAGTCGATGGGCCCATTGACTTTCAATGGGAAACCGCCGCTCTTCCTCTCGGGAGCAGAGAGGAGCTAGATAAAGCAGGAAGGTCCAATTAGGAACGGAGGCGGGACAGGAAGAGCTACAGGGAGACACTGCAGATTGATGCAGGCATAACAGGCCAGGTGAGTCTTGTTGGTAACCTGAGTGTGCTCGTGTGGTGTGCGGGGGCGGAGCCTGAGGTCCGGGGGACGGGAATAAGAGTGTGCAGACTGAGCGTGCTCCGTAACTCGTGTACACGTGTGAACCGAGCCAGTGGATGGTGCAGGTGTGCGTGCATGTGTGCGTGCAGGAGGGCGTGGGCGCGCCCAGCACTGAGCAGAGGAATCGCCGAGGGGAGTGATCCCGCGACGGCGGCAGGGGCGAGGAGCCGTGGAGGCCGGTAAGGCAGGATTGTTTTGTGTGTCCAGGGGCTCCCTGCGGGGAGGGAGTGCTCTGTGTGGGAAGCGAGGAGAACGCCGATTCCTGACAGGTATGTCTTGCGCCTCTCAGGCGCTACCTGTACAACATAGTTGCACTCATTCACTTTTCGGATAACCGAGTACGGTCCCGACCAGGCAGCCATCAGCTTGTTCTCCCGAGGGGGTTTGAGAACAAGTACCTGCTGTCCTGGGATGAATGCTCTGCTACGGGCCTGCTGGTCATACCATTGCTTTTGCTTGGTCTGAGCAGCCCTGGTGGTCCTGGGCCACCCCCATGAGCATCTCTAACGGTCTCTGAGATCTACCACATACTGGATCACTGAAGCATCAGTAGCGGTAGTTTCCCCTTCCCATCCCTCACGGAATAGGTCCAGAGGTCCACGTACCATGCGGCCATATAGTAGCTCGAAGGGGGAGAAGCCTGTAGATTCTTGCGGTACCTCTCGGTAGGCAAACAGCAAATGCTGCATGTCAATCTCCTAGTCTTTCCCCTCCGCCTCTATAAAGGTACGAAGCATCTGCTTCAGGGTCCCGTTAAACCTCTCACATAAGCCGTTTGTCTGGGGATGGTAAGAGGTAGTGCGCCGGTGCTGTACACCGCAGGCATCCCAGAGACAATGTAACAGTTCACTCATGAACTGCGACCCCTGATCGATTAGGATCTCACTAGGGAAACCTACCCTAGCAAAAATGTTCAGCAAAGCTGCTGCCACTGTCTTGGCACTTATGGTGCCAAGCGCTACTGCCTCAGGGTACCGGGTGGCAAAATCCACCACCATGAGGATGTCGCGCTTCCCTGACCTGCTAGGAATCATGAGGGGTCCTATCAGGTCCATCGCTACCTTCTGGAAGAGTTCCCCTATTATCGGTAGGGGTTTCAGGGGTGCCTTCACACGGTCGCCCGCCTTACCTACTCGCTGGCAGGCATCACAAGAGCGGCAGAAATTGCTCGTATCTCGGGATGCCCCCGGCCAGTAGTAACACTGCAATAACCGGGCTCGCGTTCTGGTGACCCCCTGATGTCCCGCTAACGGAGTAGAGTGAGCTACCCGTAACAATTGCTGTCGGTACCCCTGGGGCACTACAAGCTGTCGCTTACCGGTCAATCCCTTCTCTATCCCCGGGTTCCCTTCTTCTCTGTATAGGAGTCCCTTATGCCATAGGCAGCGTTCAGTGCCCTCCCCTGCCTGAGATTCGGACACCCGAAGTCTCACGCTGGCCAGGGTAGGGTCTGCCTTCACTGCCTCCCTAAACTGGGCTCCTAAGTCTGGCCACCCCCCAGTCATGTCATTGTAAGGGGAAGGGGACAAGGTAAGTGGAAACAGTAAGTCAGCCTGTGGTTGCAACTGATCCTGGCTTACCTCCCCGGGCTCCTCTGTGCCCTCCGCTAACGTTGGTCCCAAAGGCTGGGGGACTGGAGCGGCCGCTGCCGGAATTGCCGCGGTCTGGCTCCGGGTAACCACCACCACTGCAGCGGGCTGGGGCACACGGTCGTAGGTGCAGGTCATCAGTCCCAGATCGTTGCCCAAAAGAATTTCAGCATCCAAACCGGGTAAAACCCCCACCTCCCACACACCCTTGCCCACCCCCCAATCCAAAAAGATGCGGGCCACCTGCAGGAAATGTGGCTCTCCGTCGGCCACAGTGATCTGCATCCCAGGGCCTGGGAGCAATTCCTCTGGCCGGACCATATCAGGTCGGACCAGGGTCACTGCGGCTCCTGAATCAAGCAAGCCGACTGCTTGCCGGTCACCGACTGTGACCGGGGTAAGATGATTGCTCCGGCCGTCCGTCTGCTGCAGGTCTGCGCCGAGATGCCCTCCGCTCCTGGCTGTAGGCACCGATGAAACCGGGATAGGGGTGACATGGGACGTCTCGCTGAGAGTTGTTTCCATGACCGGTCCTGTTTCTTTGGTAGAAGCCACCCGCACGCGGGCTACCGGCTTCGCAGCTGGGGTGCGTTGCCTTCGATAGGGTCCGTTGGAACACAGGGGTTCCGGGCAATCTGGTCTGAGGTGACCAGTGCTGTTGCAATTGTAGCACCGGCGCTCATGCCGGAGTTCTCCCGCCTTCAGTGACCCGCTGCCCGCAGGCGGCTTTTGGGTCCACTGGGGGGTACTCACAGCTTTTTTGTCCGGTACCAGCACGGTCGCCGCTTTGGCGGGTGCCTTGGTGGTCATCTGGGAACGGCTGACCACATAGTCATCTGCCATCCTTGCCGCCTCGGTGTAGGTCTTGGGCTTTTTATCATATACAAAAGCCCTCACTGCTGGCGGGCACTGCTGCATGAGCTGCTCCTGAAAGATGAGGTCCAGCAGGCGTTGGTAAGTCCTGGCCTCAGAGCCCTCCACCCAGTGTAACCCGTACAAAGCCATGCATGTCACATAAGTGACATAGGTCTCCTGAGGGTGCCTCTCCTCCAGCCGGAACTTACCCCGGTAAGCTTCAGGGGTAAAATCGTGCTGAAATAGCAAAAGTTCTTTCAGGTGGTCATAGTCATCAGCATACTCCTCTGTAAGCGCCATCAAGGTCTGATTAGCCAAGCCGGAGAGTAGCGGGTCCAGGCGTGCAACCCTATGCTCGGGGAGCACCTTGTACTGCCGGCACTGCGTCTCGAAGTTCCTTAAAAACATGTCGATCTGATCAGTGCCTTCCACGTACCTGGTGAGACTGTGCTTGTCCAGTTGGAGTTCATCTTTGTGGGTTTGGACCGGGGGGCAATAAGCGGGTCTGTTCACTGCCATTGAGATAAACTTTAGCCGCTCCTCCACTGTCCCTCGGTCTCCCCATGTTGTAATCAGTGCCAACATTTCAGAGGTAAACGGGCTGGTGGCCGTAGCCATCGGTGCCCCTCTTGTTGCACTTGTCCCGGGAGGTGCACTTGACCCCTCCCCGGGATCCTGCCGCTCCGGCACTGGGTTCAGTCCCTGATCTCTGGGCGGCGGTACCAGGGCAAGCTGAGTCGTATCCCGAGACTCTGCAAGCTCGGCTTCATGAGCTGTGATTGCGGCAACCATGTCCTCGACATCCTGGTCCACACGTTCCAGTCCATATTCACGGCACTTGTCTCTTAGCTGACTTCTAGTTTTCAGGTAATAGACACTCTCCGCTTCACTCATGGTTCTGGGTCGCAGCAGGTGAGGTGGTGTGACAACTTGCATTACTTGTTGCACTAACGTGTGTGTAGAGGGAGAAAGGGGGTGGCCCGGTATTAAAGGGGTTACACCCCATTTGGCCACCCCGGACCGCACCAGGGAGACAAGGGGTTAACTGGACTGAGGTCTAGAAATATGATTTAACCCTTGTTATGACCTGTAAATGTATTTTCCCCTGTTCCCTTGTAATGTCTGTGTTAATCAGTGTCTGCATCACACACACACACTAGAATCCATCCGGGAGCACAAGGGTTAATAGTTCTTTAATGATTATAGCTCTTTGTGTAGTTTTCCCGCCTTTTCAGGCACCATTTTGCAGGTCCCCGTTGGCCGCCATTAGGGCTCAATGCATTCCAATGGAAGATTGTGCTGTTTTAGTCCTGTTTCCTGTAAAGACCAGCAGGTGGCGTCCGAGAGGGAGAGCGGCGGTTTCCCATTGAAAGTCAATGGGCCCATTGACTTCAATGGAGATGCCTCGAGGTACCCTTTCGAAGAACGAGCTGGCTGCCGTCCAGACCGCAAACCGCAAAGCGGATACAATGTCCTTTAAAAGAGTTAAAATCACTTGAGTCAAGTTCAAAGTTAATTGATGTGGGAATAAACAGTTCTAGGGCACCTAGAAATAAAATTCTTTTTGCCCCTAGTTCCGAGGCTTCCCCCCACTCGACCATCACCGGGTCCCCGAATCCTGGACCCCCGCTAAGGGTCGAACCAGATAGAGCGGGCCGCACCATAGGCTTTGCCGGGGGCGGCAAAAACGGCTCGGAAAAATGACTAAGTGGAAAAAACTGAATTTTGGTATTCCATAGCTCCGGTTCCGGAGGGTCCAGCGGATCAGGGTTTGGGGTATCTGTAACCACTGCTCCGGCATCGCTGCAGAACCATCCTTGACCCGCTTGGACCAACCCGACGGAGTATGGACCCCCTTGAAGTTCGGGACTTTTCCCATAGACTTCAATGGTAGAAAAACCCCATTGACTTCAATGGCGGCGATTTACCATTGAAAGTCTATGGCGGAGCTGCCCGTTGTTTTCAATGGGGATTTAGTGAAAAGCTGAGATTTATTTTTCAGTGGAGATTTTTGTATTTAAATGATTTAATGTGCATTTGGGTAACTCCGGTTCCTTAGGTCGTAGCAAGTCGCTTTTTGGACCATATGGTGTCCCAGTTCTGGCAATGCGAACTGGGAAGTTTGGACCTGCTAGACCCAACGGAACCGGATATTTTAATACGTCTATGTTTTATGCTTAATACTGTATTCTAAGGTATGGATAAATTCCAGAGGCAATTTCTTTGGCCATAATGTAGCAGATGGCCGGAGAGGCGACCGAATGTCTAGGACTTAAGTATTGTTCAAAGAGTTTTGTCACCCTCACTGTTTATCCTCAAACCAGCGCAGTTCTTAAGTGTTCCATTTAACACCTTCAAACAAAGGTTTTCCTGCCATAAAGCCAAATGGGTAGAATGGCTGGCATTCCATTTGCATATGTGAGGCTACAGAAATGAGACCCCAGAGTTCTACTGCGCCTGTGCCAGCTAGCAGGGGGCATGTGTTGAAATGTGTTCCCCTGTTAAAGATTGGCTGGAGGTAATTGAAAATCAATCACCGGTGCTTAATGTTACAGATAGAGGGACAAAAGGTTTATAAACTGCTGTCCACCCATATATCCTTTGTCTTCGTTTGCTGATATGGTTACCTGATATCACCTGAATGATTTCCTGATTGCTGAGAGAAATGCTACATCATACTTCTCATTCCCCAACCCCTAAGTAAGTGTACTTCTTGTTTGTTACTGTATTATCTGTTGTGTTCACCTTTATTCTAAGGAATAAATACAATTTATTATATCTTAAGCCTCGTTCAGTTCAAACCCAGTTATTTTTGTGTAATATTAATAAGCCTGTGGAAGCTATCGTCACAGGCGTATTAATAAAACTGGTGGCAGCTGGCGGGACTGAACTGGACCTGGATTACAGTATTCTGTGGGGTACTGTGATCCAGTGGGAACTTGATGGTAATTGCAAGTTCCTGGGACTAAAGATATTGAACACACAGTAGTGCAACAAGTAACGCAAGTTGTCACACCACCTCACTGCTGCGACCCAGAACCATGAGTGACGAGGAGAGCATCTATTACCTGAGAACTAGAACTCAGCTAAGAGAAAAGTGCCATGCCTATGGACTGGAATATGCAGACCAGGAGGTTGAGGACATGGTTGCTGCAATCACAGCCTATGAAGCCGAGCATCCAGAGGCTCTGGAGACAGCTCAGCTTGCCCTTATACCACCGCCCGGAGATCAGGGACTGAACCCAGTGCCGGGCCGGCAGAATCCCGGGGACGGACCAAGTGCACCTCCCAGGACAAGTGCGACAGGAGGGGCGCTGATAGCTGCGGCTACCAGCCCGTTTACTCCTGAAATGCTGGCACTGATAACAGCGTGGGGAGACCGAGGGACAGCGGAGGAGCGGCTACAGTTTATCTCTATGGCAGTGAACAGACCCGCTTATTGTCCCCCGGTCCGACCCCCCAAAGATGGACTCCAACTGGACAAGCACAGTCTCACCAAGTATGTGGAGGGCACTGATCGGATTGACATGTTTCTAAGGAACTTTGAAATGCAGTGCCGGCGGTACGGGGTGCTTCCCCAGCATAGGGTTGCACGCCTGGACCCGCTGCCCTCCGGCTTGGCTAAACAGACTTTGATGGCGCTTACAGAGGAGTTTGCTGATGACTATGACCACCTGAAAGAACTTTTTCTGTTTCAGCACGGTTTTACCCCTGAAGCTTACCGGGGTAAGTTCCGGCTGGAGGAGAGGCACCCTCAGGAGACCTATGTCACTTATGTGACCCGCATGGCTTTGTATGGGTTACACTGGGTGGAGGGCTCTGAGGCCAGGACTTACCAACGCCTGCTGGACCTCATCTTTCAGGAGCAGCTCATGCAGCAGTGCCCGCCGGCGGTGAGGGCTTTTGTGTATGATAAAAAGCCCAAGACCTACACCGAGGCGGCAAGGATGGCAGATGACTATGTGGTCAGCCGGTCCCAGATGACCACCAAGGTACCAGCCAAAGCGGTAACCCCACCGGCGCTGGCCAAGAAAGCTGTGAGTACCCCCCAAAAGCCGCCTGCGTGCAGCAGGTCATAGAAGGCAGGAGAGCTCCGGCATGAGCGCCGGTGCTACAATTGCAACAGCACTGGTCACCTCAGACCAGATTGCCCGGAACCCCTGCGTTCCAACGGACCCTATCGAGGACAACGCACCCCAGCTGCAAAGCCGGTAGCCTGCGTGCGGGTGGCTTCCACCAAAGAACCAGGTCCGGTCATGGAAACAACTCCCAGCGAGACGTCCCATGTCACCCCCACCCCGGTTTCATCGGTGCCTACAGCCAGGAGCAGAGGACATCACCGCGCAGACCTGCAGCCGACGGACGGCAGGAGAAATCATCTCACCCGGTCACAGTCGGTGGCCGGCAGGCAATTGGCTTGCTTGATTCAGGAGCTGCAGTGACCCTGGTCCGACCTGATATGGTCCGGCCAGAGGAATTGCTCCCAGGCCCTGGGATGCAGATCACTGTGGCTGACGGAGAGCCACGTTTCCTGCATGTGGCCCGCATTTTTTTGGATTGGGGGGTGGGCAAGGGTGTGCGGGAGGTGGGGGTTTTACCAGGTTTGGATGCTGAAATTCTTTTGGGCAATGACCTGCACCTACGACCGTGTGCCCCAGCTCGCTGCAGTGGCAGCGGTTACCCGGAGCCAGACCGCGGCAATGCCGGCGGTGGCCACCCCAGTCCCCCAGCCTTTGGGACCAACGTTAGCAGAGGGCGCAGAGGAGCCCGGGGAGGTAAGCCAGGATCAGTTGCAACCACAGGCTGACGTACTGTTCCCCCTTACCTTGTCCCCTTCCCCTGACAATGACATGACTGGGGGGTGGCCAGACTTAGGAGCCCAGTTTAGGGAGGCAGTGAAGACAGACCCTACCCTGGCCGGCGTGAGACTTCGGGCGTACGAATCTCAGGCAGGGGAGGGCACTGAGCACTGCCTATGGCATAAGGGACTCCTATACAGAGAAGAAGGGAACCCGGGGATAGAGAAGGGATTGACCGGTAAGCGACAGCTAGTAGTACCCCAGGGGTACCGACAGCAATTGTTACGGGGCTCACTCTATTCCGTTAGCGGGACATCAGGGGGTCACCAGGACGCGAGCCCGGTTATTACAGCGTTACTACTGGCCGGGGGCATCCCGAGATGCGAGCAATTTCTGCCGCTCTTATGATGCCTGCCAGCGAGTGGGTAAGGCGGGCGACCATGTGAAGGCACCCCTGAAACCCCTACCGATAATAGGGGAACCCTTCCAGAAGGTAGCGATGGACCTGATAGGACCCCTCATGATTCCTAGCAGGTCAGGGAAGCGCTACATCCTCACGGTGGTGGATTTTGCCACCCGGTACCCTGAGGTGGTAGCGCTTGGCACCATAAGTGCCAAGACAGTGGCAGCAGCTCTGCTGAACATTTTTGCTAGGGTAGGTTTCCCTAGTGAGATCCTAACCGATCAGGGGTCGCAGTTCATGAGTGAACTGTTACATTGTCTCTGGGATGCTTGCGGTGTACAGCACCGGCGCACTGCCCCTTACCATCCCCAGACAAACGGATTATGTGAGAGGTTTAATGGTACCCAGAAGCAGATGCTTCGGACCTTTAAAGAGGCGGAGGGGAAAGACTGGGAGATTCACCTGCAGCACTTGCTGTTTGCATAACGAGAGGTACCGCAAGAATCTACAGGCTTCTCCCCCTTCGAGCTACTATATGGCCGCAGGGTACGTGGACCTCTGGACCTATTCCGTGAGGGATGGGAAGGGGAGACTACTGCTACTGATGCTTCAGTGATCCAGTATGTAGTAGATCTCAGAGACCGGTTAGAGATGCTTATGGGGGTGGCACAGGACCACCTCAGGGCTGCTCAGACCAAGCAGAAGCAATGGTATGACCAGCAGGCCCGTAGCAGAGAATTCATCCCAGGACAGCAGGTGCTTGTTCTAAAACCCACTCGGGAGAACAAGTTGATGGCTGCCTGGTCGGGACCGTACCCGGTTATCCGAAAGGTGAATGAGTGCAACTATGTTGTACAGGTAGCGCCTGAGAGGCACAAGACATATCACATTAATATGCTAAAGGAATACAGAGCACCGAGTATGGGAGCAGTAATGGCCATTTGTAGCCCACTGCTGGAGGATCCGGCGAGCAATGCTCTGCCTGATCTCCTAGGGGAGGCAAAGCAAGGAAACACTGTTGAGCAGATAGAGATAGGGGCACAGTTGAGTGCTAGGCAGAAGGGAGAAGCCAGTTACATGCTAGCTCATTTTAGCGCCCTCTTCACTGACATGCCAGGGACCACACATCTCACCAAACACCCAGTACACACAGGGGACCTGCAGCCTCTGCATAAGCACGTTTATAGAGTGTCAGCAGAGGTCAAGACCAGTATGGAAAGAGAGATAGAGGAGATGCTGACCCTAGGGGTAATTACTCCGTCCCAGAGCCCTTGGGCAAGTCCAGTAGTCGTAGTGCCTAAGAAGGACAAAACCACCAGGTTTTGTGTGGACTACCGGTTGCTCAATGCTGGGACGGTGTCAGATGCTTATCCCATGCCCCGCATGGATGAGTTACTAGATGAACTCGCGGGGGCAAAGTATCTGACCACCATGGATCTGAGCAAAGGCTATTGGCAGATTCCCCTGACCCTGGAGGCTAGGGAGAAGTCAGCATTCATCACTCCAAGTGGCCTCTATGAGTTTTTGGTGATGCCATTTGGGATGAAGAATGCCCCGGCTACCTTCCAACGCCTGGTCAATAGGTTACTGGAAGGGATGCAGAGCTATGCCAGGGCTTACTTAGATGACATTGCTGTCTTTAGTAATTCCTGGGAATCCCACATAGGACATGTAGCTGCGGTGCTGGATAGGATCAGGGAGGCTGGGCTTACCTTAAAACCCACTAAGTGTATGGTAGGGATGGCAGAAGTCCTGTACTTAGGGCACAGGGTGGGTGGAGGGCATCTCAAACCAGAGCCAGCCAAGGTAGAAGCCATAGTTCAGTGGCCTGTTCCAAAAACCAAGAAACAGGTCATGGCATTTTTGGGCACCGCAGGGTACTACAGGAAATTTGTCCCACAGTACAGCGCCTTGGCCAAAACCCTGACTGATCTGACTAAGAAGCAACTGCCTGTGCTTATTACCTGGTCTCCTGCCTGTGAAACTGCTTTCCAGGCACTGAAAGCTGCGCTTGCTGAGGCCCCCATCCTGGCTGCCCCAGATTATACCAAGCATTTTCTTATTCAGACTGATGCCTCAGACTTTGGTGTGGGGGCTGTGTTGAGCCAGATGGGGCACGACGGCAAAGAGCACCCTGTGGTGTATCTCAGTCGCAAACTGCTCCCCAGGGAGGTGGCATATGCCACCATTGAAAAAGAGTGCTTGGCCATTGTGTGGGCACTCAAAAAGCTCCAGCCCTATGTCTATGGGAGGGCTTTCACGGTCATCACAGACCACAATCCCCTGAGTTGGCTACAGAGGGCATCAGGGGAAAATGCCAAACTGCTGAGATGGAGCTTGGCTTTGCAAGAATTTGAATTTACCATTCAGCACAAAAAGGGCAGTGAAAACAGCAATGCTGATGGACTTTCACGCCAGGACTATCACTCTGAGACTGAATTCATTAATGGTGCCAGCAGTGCCCCACTCCCCGTCAGGGCCAGTGTGCCACAGGACACGCATTAAGAAGGGGCGGTGTAGAGGGAGAAAGGGGGTGGCCCGGTATTAAAGGGGTTGCACCCCATTTGGCCACCCCGGACCGCACCAGGGAGACAAGGGGTTAACTGGACTGAGGTCCAGAAATATGATTTAACCCTTGTTATGACCTGTAAATGTATTTTCCCCTGTTCCCTTGTTCCATTGTAATGTCTGGTTACTCAGTGTCTGCATCACACACACACTAGAATCCATCCAGGAGCACAAGGGTTAATAGTTCTTTAATGATTATAGCTCTTTGTGTAGTTTTCCCGCCTTTTCAGGCACCATTTTGCAGGTCCCCATTGGCCGCCATTAGGGCTCAATGCATTCCAAGATTGTGCTGTTTTAGTCCTGATTCCTGTAAAGACCAGCAGGTGGCATCCGAGAGGGAGAGCGGCGGTTTCCCATTGAAAGTCAATGGGCCCATTGACTTCAATGGAGATGCCTCGAGGTACCCTTTCGAAGAACGAGTTGGCTGCCGTCCAGACCGCAAACCGCAAAGCGGATACAATGTCCTTTAAAAGAGTTAAAATCACTTGAGTCAAGTTCAAAGTTAATTGATGTGGGAATAAACAGTTCTAGGGCACCTAGAAATAAAATTCTTTTTGCCCCTAGTTCCGAGGCTTCCCCCCACTCGACCACCACCGGGTCCCCGAATCCTGGACCCCCGCTAAGGGTCGAACCAGATAGAGCGGGCTGTGCCATAGGCTTTGCCGGCGGCGGCAAAAACGGCTCGGAAAAATGACTAAGTGGAAAAAACTGAATTTTGGTATTCCATAGCTCCGGTTCCGGAGGGTCCAGCGGATCAGGGTTTGGGGTATCTGTAGCCACTGCTCCGGCATCGCTGCAGAACCATCCTTGACCCGCTTGGACCAACCCAACGGAGTATGGACCCCCTTGAATTTCGGGACTTTTCCCATAGACTTCAATGGCAGAAAAACCCCATTGACTTCAATGGCGGCAATTTCTCCAAAGGGACTGAAAACATGGGCAGGTAAATGGCAGATTAAGAAAACCCTATGAAAGAGCATAGGTGTAGGAAAAAGAAGGCCCCTAGTGTAGCACTCCCAACTGATGTAATGATGATATAATTAAAATTGAAACTTTATTAGTAAAGTAATGATAAAATAATGGTGGACTAAACAACACAAATTCCTCAAAAAATCAAAAAATCAAAAATTGTCTCTCTCAACTTCATATCTAACTGATATGACGTCTGTAATGTGTGTTGTTCACACTAGAACAAGAGAATATTTCACCTAAAGTCCTATCAGGACTAGGTGATAGTAAAGTACCGTATTATCAAAAAGCAAGCATCACCACTGAGTAGGTGAGCAGTATATCCTGTGTACTGATATAATCCAGGTACACCTGTGCTAGATAGAGAGTGTTAGAAGTGATTAAAAACCTAGCATATAGTAGGTATGGCTTTGTAAAATGCCACCATGAGAAAGCGTCATCAAGACACGAAACGGCCGTCGGTGCGCTACGCCGTCACGCTATACCACGTGGCCCCGGAAGTCACTGCATACTCACGAGCGTCTTGAGTTTAGGCCGATGGTGAATCATTGAGCTCCCATGTGTTCCCCCCCGCAACATAGCGAGTGGGGAAAGACTATCAGTATCGAGCAGCTCACTTAACAATCTAATAGAGCTGGATACAACAATCTCTCTACACGGAGGAAGGGGTATTATGCAACAATGTGGACCTATTATGAGAGCCACTATCAGACTAAGATCAGGGTATATGTGAATCCACATGAGATATGTGAGGTACAACATCCATCTATACCATCTGAATTACTTAAGTAAGAAGGCTATAACCCACAAATCAAACGGTGCTTCACAAGCATAGATTTGCCTAAGGTTATCACCGAAGCAAGCATGTACACACCAAAGGATGTTGAGTACCTTGAATCTATTAGGGTAAAAGCTACATATTTACCTTATTAGATTAGTCGAAGCCAGTGGGTTACTAGCAGATGGCCTCATAGCTGTAAACACATTATTAACGTCAAATGCTACAGCTACAGCAGCACATCATACATAGCATTTATAAATGCTACCAATAAAGCAGTACCCTCTGTTTTATTGATATGTAACCCCACTCTCCCCCTACCAATCACCCCACAGAAGTGAGAACAGAACACTTTTAGTCACCCCTTCTGACAGTCGAGGTAACAAGAGCATTATTAATTACATTCTGCTCCACCAGGGGTCACTAATAGGTCATTCACCAGGCATTGCATTTTACAAAGCCATACCTACTACTGTATATGCTAGGTTTTTAATCACTTCTAACACTCTCTATCTGTGGCGAACATCGCTTTATGCTAATAAGGTGTTAGCACAGGTGTACCTAGATTATATCAGTACACAGGATATACTGCTCACCTACTCAGTGGCGATGCTCGCTTTTTGATAATACGGTACTTTACTATCACCTAGTCCTGACAGGACTTTAGGTGAAATATTCTCTTGTTACAGTACATTACATTACAGGCCGTCATATCAGTTAGATATGAAATTGAGAGACAATTTAGATAGGGATTTTTTTGAGGAATTTGTGTTGTTTAGTCCACCATTATTTTATCATTACTTTACTGATAAAGTTTCAATTTTAATTATATCATCATTACATCAGCTGGGAGTGCTACACTAGGGGCCTTCTTTTTCCTACACCTATGCTCTTTCATGGGGTTTTCTTCATTCCATACAATCAGTCCCAGCACCCCAACTTAATCTAGACAGTAGCTAGAGTGTTCCTCCCTCCCCAGTCCCTTTTCCCTCTTCATACCTAAATGGCAGATTAAGTTTAATACAGATAAATGTAAGGTTGTGCACTTGGCAAGTGCTAGGACCGCCGCTAAGCCCCGTCTCTCTGATGCGGCACGCCACGGGTCGGCGGTGCGCGCAGACCCAGTCTCCGCATACGCATCAACGGAGGAATGCTACCACAGAGGCGCACCCCCGGCGCGCCATCACGGCGCCCATGCCCACTGGTGAAATCTCAGTCGCGCGCCACCTACGCATGCACGTTGCGCAGCGACCAATACTAAGAGAATCATCAGCTACCTCTCACCTGAACCCAATCCTTTCTCCTATCGCTAATTAGACTGTAAGCTCCTCGGGGCAGGGACTCCTCTTCCGAAATGTTACTTTTATGTCTAAAGCACTTATTCCCATGATCTGTTATTTATATTATCTGTTATTTATTTGATTACCACATGTATTACTACTGTGAAGCGCTATGTACACTAATGGCGCTATATAAATAAAGACATACAATACAATACAACAGCTATCCGGTGATGTCACTACATCTGCCTCTTCCTGATTGGTGCTTTTCCCTTTATATACCTTTCTGCTTCCTGAACATATTGCTGAGCATAAACTAAAGGTTTATGTGCTGTGCTCTCTGCTTGAGTCTTGTCTGTTCCTAGTGCCTTGTCTGACCTGTGATTTGACCCCTGCTTGTACCCAGACCCATCTCTTCTCTACCCCTGGACTTCGGCTCGTCTATGGATTCCCACTCTCTCCTCTCCCTGACCACGGCTTACGGATATCGACCATTCTTCTCTCTCCAACCCTGAACCACAGCAAGTACCACGACATACCCGAACTCTCCTACCCTGGCCCGGCTACATGAATCTCACTACGCACTCCGGACCCGGCTCCATGGTTGTAGGGTGGCGGTTATTTACATCCCCACCTCAGCCCCACGGTCTAAGTCCTGTTTGTGGTAAGCGCACGTGACAATATGCTCAGCCCAATAAACATGGACCCCGCTGGGGTGGGTCAACGACTGGATGAACATGGCGGTTGGTTCAAACAAGTGAACGGATCCTTTGACCACAAGGATCAAAAAGTAAATCAACTTAAGCAAGATCTAGATGCCCTATCTGACAGGGTTAGACTCCTCTCGACCTCCACGGCTAACTCCGCAGCGCTCATACCCATTTCCGCTTCTGTGGCCCCGAATTCTGAACCACGGTTCCCTACTCCTAACAGGTATGCTGGTGACCCTTTGGGCTGTCAGGGATTTCTGAACCAATGCTCCATAGAGTTTGAATTGCTACCCTCTCATTTCTCTTCCTAACATTCAAAAGTCACATACCTCATCTCCCTGTTGACCGACGACGCCATGGCGTGGGCCTCACCGATCTGAGAGCAACGACCGGACCTAACCTCTGATATCAACCTCTTCACCGCTGCGTTCCGGAGAGTCTTTGACACACCTGGTCACAAGGTAACGGCTGCTTCTACCCTTCTCAACATTTCCCAGGGAGACCGCACCTTGGCCCATTACGCGCTCGAATTCCATACAGTGGCCACTGGGACCGGCTGGAATGACAAGGCCCTGTCGCAGTGTTCTGACAGGGATTGTCTGAGCGTCTCAAAGACGAGTTGGCGCCCCAAGATCGCCCCAGAGGATTCGAAGACCTAGTGGCCCTTTGCATCCGCATGCATCAACGTCTCCAGGAGAGAAGGATGGAGAGGGGCAGGCATCAACAAGGTACACAACCTGTTTCTTTCTACTCAGCAGGATCCGTGCCTCCTGTGGCACCAACTCTAGACAAACCTATGCAACTAGGAGGGACCAGTCTTTAATTTGGCAAAAGGCAGCGCAGACGACGTGCAAGCTTATGCCTATACTGCGGGAACAACGGACATCTGGTGGCTACTTGCCCATTGAAGTCAGGAAATGCTACAGCCCAGTGAGAGTCGGAGGAACGTTGCTGGGCACCGCATCCATACCTCCTCCCCAAATCTCTGCTAGGATCTGCATTCCTATCACCATATCCGGAGAGACCTTTCGAGTCACTACATGAGCCTTTGTGGATTCCGGGTCAGGTGGGAACTTCAAAGATCAGCGGTTTGCAGAGAGACACCAAATTGGTACATAAGGATCATCCCGTGGGCCTCGAAGCCATAGACAGTCGGCCGCTGCAGCCCGTCTTCATTTCTTTACAGACGGTACCCATCACTGTGTTGACCGGGGAGTCCCACTCCGAAACTTTACAGCTAGACGCCATCCATACACCTTCAGTGGACGTCATATTGGGTCTTCCTTGGCTCCGGAAACATAACCCTCGAATTGACTGGATGGAGACTTTGCCAATCCTCTGGAGTCTCCAATGTCAGAAGCGTTGTTTAACTTCCCCCAAGGGCATGGTGGGGGTGTCAGTACTGACTCAGACAAGGTACAGCTTCCAGTGATAAATAAGGATTTCCGAGATGTCTTCAACAAACACCAGGCGGACTCCCACCGCATCACTCATATAAAATACAAAGAATGTACCCGGCGCAAAGTGTAGTGATGATCTTTACAGTACCATGTCAAAAGACAGTCCTGGTTGAATTGTCAGTCCCAATGGTTTAGAGTGTCATCAACAATGTGGGGTGGGTTTTTCTCTAGGCGTAGTTACTTTAGGACGTCTGTAAATACAGATAGAGAAAAAACACCATTGTGCAGTATATACACTCAATCGTCCCAACCTGAAGAGGAATATCCCTACTTACAGGATAATTTCTTGTTCTTTCATTGGAGAGAATCTGTTCTTTGGCTCTCTTCCTCCACCTTAATCTCCTACGGACCCCTCGTGGTTTTTCAGGTGGCTCTCTTCAACTCGGTCTGCGTTCTCCCAGTAGCAGCATACACCGCAACAGCCGTAGTTGGAGAAAATTGAAAGACAGCCTAGTGTACTCCGCAAAATTTATTAAACAATGTTAAAAAGCAGCAGTCTTACACTCACATTATGCGAGTCAAACATGCCGCTCAAGGATGCCGTCCGCAGCTTGTATCTTCACAGCGGTGTGTTGTTCCACGCTGTCGCGCGCCGACCGATGACGTCAGTGGCGCAGCGCCCGGAGTTCTCCCCACACCACGGGATGCAACGCAGGTGATGGCTGGCAACGTGCACTGTACTAGGCTCCTCCTCCCTACGCGTTTCGTGACGCTACGTCACTTCCTCAGGGGATGAAGGAGTCCAGTACACTGGTGCCTTAAGTACTTGCACTAAAACTTGTGTCTGCCCACAAATGGGCGGTGATCAATTCACTTAACTGTGTAGCTGCAGGACTGGATACAGCTTAATTAATAAATTGCGCTGTTGGGGTCAGCCAGTCTTTACCACTACTCTACTAGTGAATGTCAAAACATATAATGAATAAAACATGATAAAACATTAAATTAATAAAATAAACACTTTCATATAATATACTACATAAGCATATTATAACATGGATTATGATACAAATTCAATAAAAATAACTGATTTAGAGAAAGATAAAACAGGCAAATTCAAGGGTCTTTTAAAAAGGATGCCAGATCAAAATCAATATTTAGACCCATATGAATGTCCGATCGACCTAATATCTGGCACCATCCCCCCTAGGAGAGCTTCTTACCCTCTGTCTGCTCCCAAGACCCAGGCCATGAGACTGTATACAGAAAGGGTAGAACACAGGAGCACAGCACAAAATCCATCCATGAAGAGAGAATAAGTTCAGGGCAACTACATATAAAAGGTTAAAGGTATTTTAATCAGTGTACAAAGATGAAGAGAGAGAACTGACGCACCAACGCGTTTCATCCCATAGGGACTTTATCAAGGTGTAATTAGACATACCATATTGCACTCTTTATACCTGCACAATTCGTGCCAAAACCGGCCGGTGTAGCATCAAACCTGTGCGTCTGGGGTCCGTCGCACCGCCGTACATCAGCCAGAGACAACCAGACTGATCTGGCGCCCGGGATGACGTCATCGCGACCCGACATCACCCCAAGCTGGAACGTACGTATGCGCTACTTCCTGACAGGCCGTGGAGGTCATGTGTATAAAAACAAGAGAAACTTTATTGATTTTACAAACGAACAAAAAATAAATAAAAGAAAAAGAAAAAAATATTACAAAGCATATATACTGTACTTGATAAAGATGCAAAAAATACATATATATTATAGTAGAACACAATGAGAAAATTATTAAAACATAATCTATTCCTATGTGTACTGCACCGACACACTTTATTCGAGCAAATGCCCAGTTTGTACCTGGCAGATACCTGGAATGCGCCGCTCCTCACCTCTGACAAGCCCCGTTGCATTTGCCTTCCCAGCCTGGGTTCATGCCTGGCTGACGGGCGGCTGATCTGTTAAATGATAATGATTAGGATTTAATAGGCTGCAATGCTTCGCGTGTCTACCAGATGGCATAAATTCATGAATTGTAATGCAGTATATATATATATACTGTGCAGTATTGCAGCCAGTGCGAATAAAATGCTTCAATCCCTGCCTAGAAAATACCTCAATGCACTCGGGCAGAAAACAGTCACAAACCTCAATACACCCGGGTATACCCGAATTCGTGGGACTAGCCGAGCTCGAATAAAGTGTGTCGCCAGTGTATAAAAGGATATATAAATCAAGTATAATAATAATAATAATAATAATAAATGTAAAGAGATATATATGAAAATTAAGTGCAATAGATACTACCATATATCTCATGTGCTGTGCTTAATATGACTTGTGTCAGAGGGGAAAGTGACCATATAGCTAATGTTGTGCTTATAGAATTAATAAAATATAATAAATCACATAAACATATATATATCAATAAATTAATTAAGTGTAGATAATGACTCATAAGCAGTGCTCGACAAATAATGATAACCACTCGCCCGTGGCGAGTGGATTTAGGCAGCTGGCGAGCCGTGCTGCAGCTCTATGAATTCCCCTGCTCGTGCAATTTTTTTTTTAAAATAAATAAATAATCCCCCTCCCTGATTGGGTTAACGCGGGGAAGAGCCCCTTCCCCTGATCTCCTCCCCCTCCTGATCTCCTCCCGTGAGTCAGGGGGGGCCCGGCCGGGTGCCTGTTAATTATATTTTAAAAAAAAGTTTAAAAAAATGGCGGCGAATCCCGTGGTCCCGGCACGCATGCACAGGGCAAGCAGGGTGTCCTGCCCTCTGCGCTGCCTGTGTGCCCGCTGCCTGTTCCCCCCAGCAACCCAGAACCCCCCGCACCCTCCCCCCTCCGCTCCCCACGTGGGACGGAGGGGGAAGCCCAAAACAAGCGCCGCGCGCAATCCAGCCCCACCCGCACCCTCCGCTCCCCACGTGGGACGGAGGGGGAAGCCCAAAACAAGCGCGTAATCCAGCCCCACCCGCACCCTCCGCTCCCCACGTGGGACGTAGGGGGAAGCCCAAAACAAGCGTGCGATCCAGCCCCCCCGCACCCTCCCCCCTCCGCTCCCCACGTGGGACGGAGGGGGAAGCCCAAAACAAGCCCCGCGCACAACCCACGTGGGACGGAGGGGGAAGCGCCAACCCAGCTTGCGCCGGGCCGCCTCCTGCCCATGATCTCCCCCTAATCACCTGCCCCCGATCCCCGCTTGCTGCCCGGGGGTGTCCGGGGAGCGTGCTGCGGTGTCGGCCGCTTGGGGTGGGGGGGGCGCTCTCTGCTGCCTTGAGGAGGCCCGCCCTGCTGCCTTGAGGAGGCCCACGCTGCGCTGTGTGACCGTACCATGTCTTGGAGAGGCACCCCAGCCGTGTGGAGGGCCCACTGCCGTGCGGAGACCCCACTGCTGCCACGTGCGACCCGGTGAGTGTGTGAGTGACAGACTGAGTGTCTGTGAGTGTCTGTCTGTGTCTGTGAGTGAATGAGTGTGTGTCTGAGTGAGTGTATCTGAGTGAGTGTGTCTGAGTGAGTGTGTCTGTGAGTGAGTGTGTCTGTGAGTGAGTGTGTCTGTGAGTGTGCCTGTGTGTCTGTCAGTGTGCCTGTGTGTCTGTCAGTGTGCCTGTGTGTCTGTCAGTGTGCCTGTGTGTCTGTCAGTGTGCCTGTGTGTCTGAGTGTGCCTGTGTGTCTGTCTGTGTGTCTGTGTGTCTGTCTGTGTGTCTGTGTGTCTGTCTGTGTGTCTGTCTGTGTGTCTGTGAGTGAGTGTGTCTGTGAGTGAGTGTGTCTGTGAGTGTGCCTGTGTGTCTGTCAGTGTGCCTGTGTGTCTGTCAGTGTGCCTGTGTGTCTGTCAGTGTGCCTGTGTGTCTGTCAGTGTGCCTGTGTGTCTGAGTGTGCCTGTGTGTCTGTCTGTGTGTCTGTGTGTCTGTCTGTGTGTCTGTGTGTCTGTCTGTGTGTCTGTGTGTCTGTCTGTGTGTCTGTGTGTCTGTGTGTCTGTCAGTGTGTCTGTGTGTCTGTCAGTGTGCCTGTGTGTCTGTCAGTGTGCCTGTGTGTCTGTCAGTGTGCCTGTGTGTCTGTCAGTGTGCCTGTGTGTCTGTCAGTGTGCCTGTGAGTGTGCCTGTGTGTCTGTGAGTGTGCCTGTTTGTCTGTGAGTGTGCCTGTGTGTGTCTGTGTGTCTGTGAGTGAGTGTGTATGAGTAAGTGTCTGAGTGTGTGTCTGTGAGTCTTCTGAGTGAGTGTGTCTCTGCGTGAGTGTGTGTGTGTCTGTGAGTGAGTGAGTGAGTGTGTGTGTCTGTGAGTGTGTCACCCTCTCCCTGTGTCGCCCTCACCTTCTCCCTGTGTCGCCCTCTCCCTGTGTCGCCCTCGCACTCTCTCTGTCTTTGTCTCTCATTCTCTCTGTGTGTGTTCTCTGTCTCTCTCTGTGTCTCTCTTTCTCTGTGTCTCTCTTTCTCTGTGTCTCTCTTTCTCTGTGTCTCTCTTTCTCTGTGTCTCTCTTTCTCTGTGTCTCTCTTTCTCTGTGTCTCTCATTCTCTGTGTCTCTCATTCTCTGTGTCTCTCATTCTCTGTGTCTCTTTTTTTCTGTGTCTCTCTTTTTCTGTGTCTCTCTTTTTCTGTCTCTCTTTTTTTGTCTCTCTCTTTTTCTGTGTGTCTCTCTTTTTCTGTGTGTCTCTCTTTTTCTGTGTGTCTCTCTTTTTCTGTGTGTCTCTCTTTTTCTGTGTGTCTCTCTTTTTCTGTGTGTCTCTCTCTGTCTATCTGTCTCTCTCTGTCTCTCTCTATCTGTCTCTCTGGCCGAGTCCATAGAAGGACAGGCCGCGCTGAGCCGTACAGACGCTCCGCGCTGAGCCCCTGCATCCTCAATGAGGATGCCTTGAGAGGGGGCTCACGCGAGCGTCCGCAGGCGTGCTGAGGCGCTGGTTTTTTCAGCCGACAGCCAAACTGTTTTTCAGAGAACTGTCGGCTGAAAACATCCAATCAGCGCAGAGCAGCGTCAACGTCACGGCGCCGTGACGTTGACGTCGGTGCGTCGCGGGCGATTGGCCCAGCGACGTCACTGCCCCACCTCCGTCAGTCTCCCCCCGCCTCCCGATCACGCCCGCTGGCTCGCCTGCATGGGCATGAAATCGTGCAGATTTCAGCAGGCGAGCCTCAGCGTCAGCGCGGTTCCGAACTGCTCACCCCTCTATGGCCCCAGCCTTAGTCTCTCTCTATCCGTCTCTCTCTCTCTGTCTCTCTCTGTATCTCTCTCTCTGTATCTCTCTCTCCCACTCTCTCTGTCTCTCCCACTCTCTCTCGGTATCTCTCTCTCCCACTCTCTCTCTCTGTATCTCTCTCCCACTTTCTCTCTCTGTATCTCTCTCTCCCACTCTCTCCCTCTGTGTATCTCTCTCTCCCACTCTCTCTGACTCTCCCACTCTCTCTGTCTCTCCCTCCCACTCTCTCTGTCTCTCCCACTCTCTCTGTCTCTCCCACTCTCTCTTTCTCTCCCGCGCTCTCTCTCTCTCTCTTTCTCTCCCGCTCTCTCTCTCTCCCACTCTCTCTCTCTCCCACTCTCTCTCTGTCTCTCCCACTCTCTCTCTCTCCCACTCTCTCTCTCTCTGTGTCTGTCTCTCCCACTCTCTCTCTCCCACTCTCTCTCTGTCTCTCCCACTCTCTCTCTCTGTCTCTCCCACTCTCTCTCTGTCTCTCCCATTCTCTCTCTGTCTCTCCCACTCTCTCTCTCTGTCTCTCCCACTCTCTCTCTCTGTCTCTCCCACTCTCTCTCTCTGTATCTCTCTCTCCCACTCTCTCTGTCTCTCCCACTCTCTCTCTGTCTCTCCCACTCTCTCCCTGTCTCTCCCTGTCTCTCTCTCTCCCACACCTCTCTCTCCCCCCACACTCTCTCTCTCCCCCACACTCTCTCTCTCCCCCACACTCTCTCTCTCTCTCCCCACACTCTCTCTCCTCCATACTCTCTCTCTCTCTCCCACACACTCACACTCTGGATCTGGATATTTTAACTGCCCTATACTACACTGAAATAACCTATACTGCTTACTTCCAGATCTGACTCAAGCTTCACACGGAAGACATCGAACCCCCCCTAACCCAGAAGACAGGTAAGGAACACCTCCCCTCCAATATATAACATTGCGGGAATGAGGGTACCTGGACTTTGAGGGTCTGCGGATCAGGTAAGATCCCAGACGTGATTGCTGCTTTAAATATTGTGAAGCGGGGGCATCCAGACCCTAGTTAAGGGGTGCAGGAAACTAGTCATTCACATCTGGCTTTTTTTCTAGATTCAACATTTATACACACACACACAACAAGGACTAAATGTGGTATAATGTAATACAATAAATAAACTAATGTCAAAAACGAATGTTCTTACTAGGAATTTATTCAATTTATTTAATTTATGGGTTTATTTTAAATGCGGGGCTGGGGGCGGGATTAGAGGCGGGGTTGGGGGCGGGACTAGAGGTGGGGTTGGGGCGGGACTAGGGGCGGGACTAGGTGGCGAGTAGATTTTTTGGTTCGGCGAGTAGATTTTTGGGTGATTTGTCAAGCACTGCTCATAACTAATACTTGATTAGATACAGTGGATATAGAAATTGAATGTATATCATACCATTAATAATAACAACAAATGTAGAAGATGTACATGATATATACCATAATCATAATTTGATATATCTCATTATAAAAAATGTGTTAGATCCCAATCTATATTCATGCCGTGGGGCATCCTGGTTCTTAACATAAAGATCCAGTATGCCTCACTTTGATCTAACAACTTAATTCTGCTACCTCCTCTAGGGGAGGGAGGGATAAACTCAATGCCTTGAAATTTGAAATTCCTCACTCCTCCATTGGAACAAGGAGTAAAATGTTTTGGAACCGTATGATTAAGATCACCTTTAGCAATAAGCCGAAGGTGTTCCATCATCCTTACCTTGAGGTTCCTGATAGTCCTACCCACATACTGGCTACCGCATCCACAGGTAATGAGGTAGACAATATGGGTGGAATCACAATTAATAAATGATGTGATTTTATGAGTTATTCTCGTAATAGATGAAGTAAATGTCTTTGAGGGACACATCTTGTTACAAATTTTACACTTAGCACAGGGGAAGGAACCCTTTGGAAGTTTTGTGGTAGTCCCGGAGTTAGAGACAAAAAGACTGGGAGATAATGTACTTGCTAAAGTTTTAGCTTTCCTAAAGACCACATTCGGACCAGAGGATATAAATGTTTTAGGACTGGGTCCAAGGGGAGCACTGGCCAATGTTTTTTTAATATAGCTTTAATTTCATTGGCCTGAGCACTAAATGAAGTAATAAACAGGGGATGAGATGTGTGTGTGGGAAAGTGTGTGTGTGATAGTGTGTGTGAGTGTGACAAATAGAGACATGGAGAGGTGGAAGACATATTGGGGGCAGGGGGAGAAAAAGAGATGCATGGAGAGATGGGAGACATATTGGGGGGAGGGGGAGAGAAAGAGAGACATGGAGAGGTGGGAGACAAATTGGGGGAGAGAAAGAGAGACATGGAGAGGTGGGAGACATATTGGGGAGAGCGGGAGAGAGAGACATATTGGGGGGAGGGGGAGAGAAAGACACTGGGGGAAGGTGAGAGAGAAAGACACTGGGGGAAGGTGAGAGAGAGACACTGGGGGGAGAGAGGCACTGGGAAGGTGAGAGAGAAATACACTGGGGGAGGGGGATAGAAAGACACTGGGGGGTGGTGAGAGAGAAAGACACTGGGGGGAGGTGAGAGAGAAAGACACTAGGGGGAGGTGAGAGAGAAAAACACTGGAGGAAGATGGGAGAGAAAGACACTGGGTTTCCCCTTCAATTTATGATATTTCTGTGACTGATGCTAAGGTCTCAAATCTAAAGGTCAGTTCTCCTATCTTTTGTCTCCCTGTTGTGCCTAATATTTTTGTTGTTCATTCCAATGCTTCTGCTTTAAAGATACATTTCCTCTTTACTGGTTTTCTTGGGGAAGTTGGTTTTCCCTATGTCTTAAAACTATGGCTCCCACTTTGAAAACAGTCTTGAGCAATAAATGTGAACACAGTACCACTGATTCTTCAGAGCTTCTTAAAGCAAAGAGAAAGTAAAAGAAGAGAGGTGGTGTTACAGTGGAAGTTACAAAAGGAATTAAGGATTGCATTGTATTGTATGTCTTTATTTATATAGCACCATTAATGTACATAGCGCCTCACAGTAGTAATACACGTGACAATCATATAAATAACGGTAGGGTTGTCACGGACGCTCTGCATGTAGCAACCCCACAGCTGGGAGATCAAGTGACGTAGACAATATGGAGGTATCTTATGTAAGTGTCGTTAACACATAATGTCAATTTTGTGGTGGCTTTGTCTTTTTAATTGGTTGTGCTGATTGGATAATTGGTTGGCATTTCTTGAGAGATATATATATATATATATATATATATATATATATATATATATATATATGTGGTGTTTCTGCCATTCCACCCCCTTGCATCCCCCTGAGGTAGGCCCTGTTTTGGAGGACCAAAACATTGGTTTTTTTGATGTATCACTGTTATCACTAATACATTTTTTTGAAGTATTTCTAACAGAGTGCTGCCTCTTGATTACCAGACCTCGGAACTGTAACGTATGCATATATTGTCTATATGGGATATGCACCTGCAGCTTATCAGCAGCTACAGGAGTGCCAACTGTTCTATCTGACTGTTATTTCTTTATGAGTTGGGCACCCAGGACACTTATACCTGTTCCTCTATAACACAGAGTGGAGCATTTCATTGCATTGTGACTTTTACAAACAATACACCATTGTTGTTTTTTGGGGGATTCACTGACACTGTATCATGGAAGAATTTGCTGATGTGGCAGGGATCTTTTCCTCTATCTCTGATACGCTCACATATAGCGAGGCCGAAATAGCATCCATCCAATATAAAGAGAAATTTGATGAGGTGTTGGGGCCAGATAAACCATCAGAAATATATAATGATATGATAAAGCTGAAGAAGAGGGAAGTGGATTATTAACTGCACGGTGTAACACTCTCGCATTACAATCGTGAGAGGTTGCTACCGAGAGGGTTCATGATCAAGAACCAGCCCACCATAGGCAGAAATGACCCCGATTTCTGTAAAAAATGGATTGGGATACTTAATAAATGTTCATTTGACCTCACTATATTAGTCATTGAATAGTCTAATAAGGAACAGGGGAAAATCAAAAAAGACATTGATACTATATACTCCAAGCATGGAGAGACCCTCAATGCCGATACTAGCACCAACTGGACCGACAAGCTGCAGACGACCGTAGATGCGTATCGTGAGAGGCTGGTTAAATACAAGAGAGACAAACTTAAACAGGTTATCAGGTTATGACAGATTATCAAGACCAACGGGTATACCAGTGGCTTCTGGGCATCGGTAAAAGTGCACAGAGTTCCTCCAGGGGCAGACATCACTATATACGAACCCTAAAGGCAGCACTGTCTAGCGCTGCATACAACACAAGTGATACGGATTTATCTGATGCACAGGAGGGTACGTCCGCAGACTCTTTTTTAGGAGTAGGCACATATATATGTCTTCTGCTGCTGCACCATTTTCTTGATTTTACGTTGGTATACTGTATCTACTATTTACCTCTATTAACTTACCTTTATATAGGGGATTATACATTTTGAATATGAGGTACTGTATATACCAACTATATTGAATATGACGCCTGCCTCCTAAGAGGATTTTAGTACACTACACATTATATGTTCAATTGTTTAATTTATATGTTTATTAAAACTTTGCTTTTTCACGTTTTGTCCTGTGTGGACATATGTAATACATATGTCAGCTGATGGTTATCCTCTGGTCTATAAACCATTTATAGATATATTCTGTATCTCATGGAGTAATTACCCACCTTCCACAGCAAGTGCATGATATATGATCTTTTGGGGTTCTTTTTTGAACCCACTGTTAAATCATCTGGAGGATCCCCCTGGAGAGGGGGGAGTAATGTCAGGAAATAGCCCTGACATATTTTCCTAAATCTCCTTATTTCCCAGTTCCTCTCTCTGTCCACCAGGCGTGCTGCTGTTTTCTGTCTGCTCTGAGGTTCTTGTGTCTGTCTGTCTCCTCTTGTTCCTGTCCTCTGTCCTTATAGTTTCCTGTTTCTTGTTCCTTCCTTGCCTTTGCTTTATGTCCAGATTCCTTATGCCCATGCTTCTGCTTCCATTCCCGTTCCATGTGGAGTCCTGTACTTATTAAAGGCCATTGCTAGTTACCTTGCTTGTCCCATTTGTTCACTGATCCATGGTCTCACTCCCTGCTCCTTAGTCTCAGTTCCTACTCCCCTACCCTGCTCCTGCCTTCCAGTTAATGAACCCTACCTGGACCCCCGACGATCCTCCTTACTGCCCGTCACCGAACCCTGCCTGTGACCCCACTGATCCTGCCTGCCACCGAACCCTGCCTGTGACCCGTGAACTATAAATCCAATAATGATCCTCAATCAAAGGGTAAAAAAATCCAGAACAGACCATAAATAATCATGAAGCTTTATATGTCCTGAATATAGCAGAGTGTTGTGTGGTGTACCTGAGATGGCCCAATCACCTGATATTCTTGCAGAGCTCTCCAATGCAGGGGAAGGGGGAGATAAATGAGTGGAGGGTGTGAGATAGTATCCTCAGCCAATGCAGTCTCTGACCGTCTAATGAATCCATGCAGTGCAACATCCCTCCATCTCATACCCCTAGCATACTCCAAACCGCTGCAACACCACACTGGCTATTAAAACACCAGCTGAAAGTGAGTGAAGTATACTCACAAACCACTTGTCCGTCTGTTCTGAGTGTGTGCATCTATCCTGATAGGTAGAAGTATTCAATAAAGGAAAAGAAGGGTTAGAGCACTGCAAAAAAGGCTGAACTGGAAACAGGTAAAAATAAAAAACTATTTAATAGGCATGATGCCAAAAAACGCACATGTCCCTATGTTATATATTACAATTCTCTGGAAATGTAATCTATGAAGGAAATTGAGTGTGGATAAGGATAGAGAAGATGATGGGAACAGAGAATTAAAAAATATATATATACGGGAAGAGACTAGGGCATAAGCAAGGGTTGGGGTAGGAGGGGAGGGCAGAGAAGCGGGGTGGGGGGGAGGCAGAGGGACAATCCCTTCGTCCACTCCACACAGCACACTCAGGTGGATCATTACCCTTTTGTCTGGGTGTCCTCATCTTGTACAGTATATGTTAAGAGAAGAGTTTTATCTTTTACTGTTTTTTGTATTTTCTTGTAGAACTCTTCAGTAGACTGTTTTAATTGGGCTGTTAGTTTTTCCATATACATTACTTCATTTATTCATTTAGTTACAGTTCTTCTGGATGGGGGGGTTCATTTTTTTTCCATGCTGCGGATATGGAGCATCTTGCTGCAGTCAGGATGAAGGCGATGAACCATTTCATAGGTGGAGGGAGATTTGATTGGTTTAGCTAGTACAAAGGTCACTGGTCTAGGGGAATTCTTAATTCTGCAACGTCCATAATTATGGTTTGAATCATAGACCAGAAATTCTGCACAGACGGGCATGTCCACTAAATGTGGGCCATATCTCCTCTTAGATCATACCCTCTCCAGCATAGGTCAGGGGTTCCCGGGAAGATCTGTCCTCAGCCTACTAGGAGTTAGGTACCATTGAAATAAACATTTGTAGATATTTTCCTTTGTTGTGCAAATTGCGGTTTTAGCTGCCGATTCCCAGATATCCTCCCAGTAGTCCCTATCTCTCTCTACATTAAGGTCTTCAGCCCATCGTAACATATAATTGTGGTCCGGTGTATTTACTGACGATTCCATACACAAATATATTCCCGATATCAGACCTCTCTGATAGGCACCTTTCTTACAGTAGATTTCAAATTGACAGGTTGGGGAAGATCAGATTATGGGAGATCATTGAGAGGAAATGTCTAATTTGAAGACATTTAAAGAGATGTAAGTCTTGAATTTGGTATTTACAGTGAAGTTCCTGGTAGGATAGAATCTTCCCCTTTTCTACTTGGTCCGCGGCTATTTTGATATTAAGATTTTGGAATTGTCTAAATTGTCTTTGGGAACAACCTGGGGGGAAAGCCTGGGTTGTTAAAAATGGGGGTTAGTTGTGAGGGGGAAGACGTTACTGCATATTTCTTCTTATTTTTGGACCAAATATTCCACGTGAATCTCATCGATCCCAGACCAAACCTCCCTGATAAAGATTCCTTGATCTCTGGGGACCACTGTAAGAGATAGGGGTCTCGCGTAATAGGATTCAATGGCCAACCAACAGCAATTTGCTGGGTCATTATTCCAAATCACCACATGTCTTAGCTTGGTTGCTTGATAATATCTTATGACACCAGGCACTCCCAAGCCCCCTCTTGCTCTTGGCTAGCATTACTGACCTCGCCACCCTTGGTCTCTTGTCTTTCCAAATAAATTGAAAAATTTGGCTTTCTAAATTTTTCAGCTCAGGAAGGTGTATACAGATCGGAAGGGTTTGGAAGTAGTAGAGCAGCCTAGGGGGAATATTCATTTTGATTGAAATAATTTGTCCTATCCAGGATATCTGGAATTTTTCCAAGCTTGCCTGACTTTTTTAATTTTGCCAAATGGGGAGGGGGGTGGGGGGGTGGGAGATTTGCATAGATACAGGGATTCATACGAGCTTGCAATCTTATTTCCCAGGTATTCAATATGGGAGGAACTCCATTTATAATTGAAGTTCGATTGCAGAAACTTAATCTCTGAGGCTGGGAGGGATACATTTAGAGCCTCTGATTTATCGTTATTAATTTTATAGTCCGAGACTGACAAATTGATCTAAAAGATGTTGGAGATTGAGGAGGCACATCTGTGGGCTAGCTAGGGTTAATACTACATTGTCTGTGAATAAGGAGATTTTATAGTTTATTCTGTCGATAGGGATTCCCTGTACATTGACCTCGTTCTGAATTTTAGCAGCCAGGGTATCAATTGATAAGGCAAAGAGAAGAGGGTAAAGAGGGTCCCCCTGTCTGGTTCCATTTTTGATCACATTTGGATCTGAGTTACCCCTTGGAAGTTTGACATACACTGTGGGTCTCTGGTAAAGTGCTCTAACTTCTTCCAGGAAGTGGACCCCAAACCCAAATTTCAGCATGGTCCCATCTAGAAATGTTCATTTTGTTCTATCAAATGCTTACTAGTACAGCTCAACCCCGTTATAACACGGTCCTTGGGGTCCACGCGTTACAATTTCACCGGCAGTCATATTTTTTCTAAACCTCCATTTTGACTAATGGACACAAACAAATTGAACATTAGTACATTTTGTATTAGACACTTGCAGGGATTTAACTCAGGATCTTCCACTGGTACGTATACCAATGCCATACCTCTTACCTCTACACCATAGGCTGGGTGTGACAAAACGCACCCTATAAATATATTTATCCTCTGTAAGGAGAGTGTACTCTGTTAACTGTTAAGTTAATTTCTAGATGTCAGTGACATCACACAGTCAGTGTGGTGTAGAGGTAAGGTTTGCTTAACTAGCATATGAAAGGTCCTGGGTTCTATTCCTGTATGATATGGTATAATTAAAAATTGAAATAATGATTTATAAATGGTTATTTTATTTTTATTATATTGTATAATTTATAAATGAATAATATAGAATAATAGGAGGTTTAAAATTCGGGAGCCATGCTCAGACCGCATTATAAGCAGATTCGCGTTCAAACGTATCGCGCTATAACGGGGTTGAGCTGTATGGCCTTGGTACCGGAGAGGTGTATGTGGTCAATTATATTTATGATTTTACAGGTATTATCTGTGGCTTGTCTGCCCGAAAGAAAACCTAATTGATCGATATGTATTAGAATCGAGTTCAATCTATTCGCCAGGATCTTGCTGTAAATTTTTAAGTCTGTATTGAGTTAAGATATTGGTCTGTAATTTCCACATTGAAGTGGGTCTCTTGCCACCTTGTGGATAATGGGTAAGTTGGTCATAGCATGGTAGTTGGTATTGGTTCACCTGGTAAGAAAGAGTTAAATGTATTGAGGATAAATGGGGATAGTGTCGCTTTAAATTTTTTATAATAGAGATTGGTAAAACCGTCCGGTCCTGGTGTTTTTGCTATCTTCAGAGATTTGATTGCCTCTGATAGCTCTTCCCGGGAAAATTTTCCATTCAGAGCCAGCTTATCCTCCTCTGATAACGTGGGCAAGTTACATTGTTCTAGCTATTGTTCAATCGCCTCCGAATTTGTAGGCCCCTTCCCCGGGGTTTCTAAATAATAAAATTTAGAGTAAAAATTTGTAAATTCTTGTGCTATTTCTTTTTCGTTGTAGGTGATTTGACCTGATTTGCAATGAATTGCAGAGATTTGGGATTTAACTCTGAGTGTGTTAGCTAGAAAGCCTTATTGCCCTTATCGTAATAATGTTGGTTGGTCCATGTAACAGGGGACTTATCCCTGTTCACAAATGTGCCTCTAATCCTGCAGTGTGGTGGTTAACTGCTGGTAGCAAATTAACTAACACCACCTGCCTGATTAGAGGTGGTAGAAAAAGCCTGCCTTTGAGACAGGAAGTGACTCCTTAGCTCACTTGTGGGCTGAACTTTGGAGAACACAGATCTCTGGAGCTGACCTGTCTTGAGCTCTGTCAAGAAGAAACAGCAGAGCTGATTGCAAGACACCAAATAAGACTTCTAAACCTGGATGCTGATTTTCTGTGCACGCACGGGTGCGGTTCCAGGAGAGCAGAGAAGCTTACTCTACAGCAGCTAACAGATAAGACTGTCATTCTAAAGAGACTTCTTATATCTGCTTATGTCATGCTATGTGTTTGGGGCTGGGAGACCTGCTTAACTAGGAGTTGTGAATTGCATAGGATTTCACTAGAAATACTCCCAAGGGAATTAAGCTTTGTTTCCCCCCCCCCCCCCCCTGTGTTTGGATGATTTCCTGATGAAAAGGAAAAGACACAATAAAGCCTTATTATAATTTCACCTTATAAAAGCCTCCAATTGTGTACCTCTGTGAACGTCCGTCTACATATGGTGTCCGAGGTGGGACAAGAGGTGTCTTTGAAGTTAAAAAGGACCGGAGATTTTTATGTGAAATTTTTTTTGTTATGCTTTTTGCCTACAAACAGTCTGAGAAAAAAACCTCATGCAGCAGAGATTAGAGTTAAAGGGATACACACCACTGAAACCACACTGCACTGAAACTTACAAAACCACAGATGGACTCTTTGCCCTAATCCCTAGAGGAGAGAAACTGTTGAAGTAGCTAAACCTTATTTTGCCTATCAAAGTGTAATATGGTCATTGAAATAGGGGTTTTGCCTTTCAGCCATAGTCATGGTTCAAGAAGTGAGTCAGTCCTTAAAAGGGATAGGTGTTTGTTGTTTTCAAAAGTTTCGCTGAAGCAGTGAATACAGATGGTGACCCACGAGTGGTACTGATTTTGAAAATAAAGGTTGCCACACCGCATAGGACTACCAGCTGTGAATGGAGTATATGCAGAAAAGTGTGAAAATTGATACAAGACTGTGCTGAAGCAGGGGAATTTTTAGCAAACAAATGCTGAGTGTAAAATTGCCCTATAGGGGAAAAAGTGATTTCTGAACTGTGTAAAAGGTTTTTCAAAACCAATTGCTGAATGTTGAGTCACCCTGCCGGGAATTAAAGAAATAGTCCATTGCAAAGAATGTTTTTTTTCTGCAAATAAAAAAGTCTGCCTATATATATCTTGGGAGCAAAAACAGACACCCAAAGTGTGAAGTGTGAATGCCATAATACCCAAAGATGAGACTGAAAATTACTGAACTCAGGCAGAAAACCAAATTGTGTTGCTGAAGCGGGGAGATTGCACCTAGCAAGAAAATGGTGTAAAGCAAATAGACTTTTTTTTACCTAGCAACTGCACATCTTGTATACCGGATGAGAGAAAATGCATGCACAGTACTGCTGATATTGTAAAACTTATCCAAGAAAGAAAAATTCTACAGAGATGCCTGTGAGAGCTATGACCTCTACAAGCAAAATATGCCCACCTGTAGGACTACCACCATTGGGGGTTCTAGCAAATACAGTAGCAACAGCTTCAATAGCGCCTCCTGAGGTCAGGAAGAAAATTACACCTGATAGCTTAAAAATGGAGGACAAGATGCAGCGTTCCTGTAATGAACCCTACCCCACGGAAGTGTGGCCCTTCCAGTCCAATAAAGAGGAAGACCTCTCTTACGGGGAACGTGAACCGAGTCACACCCACAAAACACCCCAAGAATGGTGGGGGTGCCTGAACTCGGCACGAACAGAAAAGACCGCTCCCTTTGATGACGAATATGATCAGCAGTAGACAGAGCAGGAGCAGCAGATCACCCAATATTTCTGTCAGCTAAAGCAACTGCAAGAAAAGCCTGGCGTATATAATGAAGCTGCTAAAGTATCAAATAAAGAAGGAGACCCTAGTATTCCGGATGGGATGGAGTCATCCAAGACAAAGAAGCGGAAAAAGAAAAGCGGTTCTTCACTTACCGTGGAAGGAACAGACACGTCCGCAGATCCTGTGGAGAAAAAGGGGGACCGAGTTGCCCTGCAGCCTAGAGAAAATGGAGAATTCGTCCCGCGGGTAACCGAATATCCAGAGGGCCCAAGGCAGAAGTCGTGTACCCCAAAGAAGTGTCTGTCCGGTGCCAACAGTGAGGAACCCTCAACCAACCATCCCAGGGAAGTGGAGCCGGAACCGGTGAGTGACGATCCCTTGATCAGCCCTGAAGATGCCCTGAAAAATGCCAGGCATGACTGTGATCTGCTCTGTGAAGAATTGGAAAGGGAGAGAGAAAATAATGCTGAGCTACAGAAGACTGTGCTCGCAATTTACTCTGCAGCCAAGACCGAATTGGAGGATCTCAAGACTGAGCTAGATACTGCAAAGGCTACTATTTCCGCCATGGATGAAAAGCAGAGCCAATCTGATAAAAATGGTGGCTACGCTAAAGCGGAAGTATGAGGAGGCACTGAAGCAGATGACAGTCTTGCAGCAAGAGGTTCACACTCTTCGTATAGAGCTGAATGCCTCACAACAGGAGGTCAACAGTGTCCGGATAGAAGTGGACGTATCTCAGAAAGAGGTTCAGACACTCCGCAGAGCACTTGATGCCTCACATCATGAGACCAACAGCTGCCGCACAGACCTGGAAGTTTCCAGAAAGGAACTACACAGTCTCACTGAGGAGCTGGACATTGCTAAAGAAACTATTGGTAATCTTGATACAGATCTCAAACTCTCAGAAGGAGCGTCAGACCCTCAACCTAGAGAAGGAAGTCTCACACCAGGAGAGCGTCATTCTCAAAGCAGATGTGCGTAAATGGAAGGAGGACTGCAAAGAAGCCCTGAAGAATACAGAGACTGAAAAAAGAGAAAATTCAAGATTAAAAAGAGAAAACTTAAAACTGAAAGAAGAAAATTTTCAGTTGACAGAAGAAGTCAAGGAAAAGTTTGAAGCAGAGCACCGACTGCAGAACCAACTGCAAGGTCTGTGTACACACCTCCAGTATGCTGAGGAGAAGCAGCAAACGCTACAGGAAGAAAGAAAGAGGTACAAGCGCTGCAGGAATGTCTGAATACCCAGTACGTCCCCACAGAGCAGTATGAGGAGCTAAAGGCCACGCTGCATGTCTTCAGAGCATCATTGGAAGCGGAGCTTTGATACCAGGTGACTCTGTATGAGAGGGAGCGTGAGAAGGCTCAGAAACTGGAGCAAGAGCTGGAGAGACAGAGAGACTGTTCCATTCCCTTGAGTCAGTACCCCAAGGAGAAAACAGACGCAGCGGCAACCTTGACGACAAAAATTACAGAGCTCCAGAATATGAAGGAGACTCTGATACAGACTCAGAGGAAGCAAAGTGCGCAGATAGATTCTCTGAGAAGAGACTTGCAAGACGCACTCAAACAGGTTGAGACTCTGCAGGCCAGTAACTTACAGATTCCTCCAATACGGAAAAAGGTATTGGCTCTGCCCAAGCACCAGTATCCCACAGTAACTAATGCCCATGAGGACAAGGGTACAGTGAGAGTTGGGGACTCCACGCAACTTCAAAACAAAATTACGAAGTTTGAGCCACCTAAGAAAGCACTACCCAAACCTACAGCTGCCCAAGAGGCAACAAACAGAGGTAGGAGTGCAGAATCAAAGCCAGAAGAATCCTTAGCTGAGGAAGCTGAAAAAATAGGATGTTCTCTGGAAAAGGAGGTGGAGGTGCAACTCAGTCCCAAAGAAGCTGAACTGGCGACTCCGTGGTGTGGAGAAACTGCAGAAAGACCGCTTCAAGAGCAGAAAACTCTAAGGGCTAGTCCTAACTGCTCTACAACTGTTGCCATACACTTTGTCTACAAAAAGAGGAGTGCCCGACGCAACAGAAATCTCATGACCGCGCACGCGATAAAAAGACTTTATGTGGAAAAAGTCCTCCTCGAGCAACTGAGGAGTGCTGATCTCAAGCACCTTCGGGAGGAGACAAAAATAAACTGGAGAAAGGGCTCCAATCCCAGCGGGACAGAGGGTTCTCTTCCTCCATCCACTCTCATTCGAGTCACAGAAAGATCTCGAATGAGAGTGGAAGGATGGGCTTTGGCCGTGGTAAGCCCGAGCTTCCCACAAACAGGGGAAATATGTAACAGGGGACTTATCCCTGTTCACAAATGTGCCTCTAATCCAGCAGTGTGGTGGTTAACTGCTGGTAGCAAATTAACTAACACCACCTGCCTGATTAGAGGTGGTAGAAAAAGCCTGCCTTTGAGACAGGAAGTGACTCCTTAGCTCACTTGTGGGCTTAACTTTGGAGAACACAGATCTCTGGAGCTGACCTGTCTTGAGCTCTGTCAAGAAGAAACAGCAGAGCTGATTGCAAGACACCAAATAAGACTTCTAAACCTGGATGCTGATTTTCTGTGCACGCACGGGTGCGGTTCCAGGAGAGCAGAGAAGCTTACTCTACAGCAGCTAACAGATAAGACTTTCATTCTAAAGAGACTTCTTATATCTGCTTATGTCATGCTATGTGTTTGGGGCTGGGAGACATGCTTAACTAGGAGTTGTGAATTGCATGGGATTTCACAAGGGAATTAAGCTTTGTTCCCCCCCCCCCCCCCCTGTGTTTGGATGATTTCCTGATGAAAAGGAAAAGGCACAATAAAGCCTTATTATAATTTCACCTTATAAAAGCCTCCAATTGTGTACCTCTGTGAACGTCCGTCTACAGTCCATATTAACACTCTCTCTACCTCTTCCAGTTGGAGCTGTTTAAGCTCTGTTCTTGTCGTATTGAGGACTAGAGTTTTTTTGAAGGGTTAATTTTATGATGCTGTTCTAGTTTGATAATCTTATCTGTGAGTTCTTTATATTGTTTTAGCTTGCTTTTTTCCCTAAATGAGGCTATGGATATAAGATCACCTCTGATGCTTCCCACATTGCAGGAGCTGAAACAGTGCCCTTATTTATTTTAAAGTAGTCAGAAAGTTTTGTTTAATTGTACTGTCAATATCTGTGAAGTTTAGTAGTGAGTTGTTTCATTTCCATTGATATGGATTGTTTTTAACAAAGGGGAGAGAGAGCCAAGTCAATAGGGGCATAGTTGGACTAGGTTATTGGGCCTATGTTCGATTGGGAGGATGTCTGTAGAGGAGCGAGGATACCAGGAACATATGGCGAGAGCTTAACATATATCTGCAATCACTTTGGTTATTCAACATTTCCCATTGGTATTGAGAGAGCATAATATACCTTTTAGTGTTATGATATTCACATAGGGGGGAGGGGGGGCAGGGGAGCGGGGAAACCCCGAACATATGGAGAAAGCTTGAGACACACACACACATATATATATCCATCCTGGTGACATCTCCTCAGGGTGTCTCTGAAGCCCGGACCCTCAGTTATGCATGAGTCACCCCTGGAATGGCTGATCATAAACTACATGGTGCATTCTTAATGTATCCGGGGTCCCACCTGGCTGACATGTACATTTCCCGGCTCACCTTTTAATATGCCAAAACCAGGGCTATGCCCATTTATGCACAAGTTACACTTAATACAATCATATAAGTCTACATGATCCCCCTTCTAACATTTTGCACACCAAAAATTAGACAGCTACGATCTTCCTAACTAAAGTTATATAGTTAATTGGGTGAGGGCTTTGAGGTGGTGTGTGGTTAAACATTCCCCCCCCCCCGTCTGCGGTCGGGAACTCATTGTATCCGTTCCTGGTTTCACTTGATAACCGCAGACGCACTTATCCAATTGACCTTAATTTGATAATGCGACCACCTCCGACACTGTAACAACTTGGAACCACTTGTCTGACCACAAGTCAATAATCCCCTTGACTCTGTGGTTAAGGCTGTTTCCCTGCTGGTCTTGTGGTTAGCCAGTGAGACAATGTTGCAATTGCTGCGGCTCACCGCTAACCACAAGCACACTTAACCAATTAACCCCTTAAAACCTGGTTAGAAGGCCCTTATTCTCCACGGGCACATGGGGATACAAAGATATAAGGAAAGAGTTTCACATATTATTTGATCTGTCAACATTTTAGATATTCCATATTTCCCATTGGTATTGAGTAAGCAGTCTTACACACATTCCATTTGATTAACACATATTCCAGCTAGCTCAAACTTCTACACTTACCACATCATGAATATATAGTTATGTCAAAAAGAGTGCTACGGAGCGTGGCAAATCTATACAACAAAAAACAGTGGCGCCCAATGCTACATCCAATTGACAAAACATATATGGTAATAAGTATGAAGTTTAAATACTTCAATAATAATAATTACTTGGCCAAAGGGTTTAACTAAATAACCAAGTAAATATTATTATTGAAGTATTTAAACTTTATACTTACTTTATATGTTTTGTCAATTGGATTTAGCATTGGGCACCCCTGTCTTTTGTTTGTATGGAGTAAGCAGTGTGAACATTTTAATGATTACGTTTTCTACTTAGGAGGGGGGGGGGGGGTGGGATGGGGATGCATCAAAGACATAGGAAGAGAGCTAAATATTATCCAGACCTTTTAGTGTTATAATATTTACATAAGGGGAGGGGGGTGATAGGGATGCAGAAATGCATCAGAAATATAAGGGAAGAGCTTAACTGTTGTTTGATCTGCAAATATTTGAGATAATCCACATATCGCTTTGGTATTCAGTGAGCAGTGTAACCTTCTAGTGGAAGTGGTATTTACAAGGAAGGGGGAGGGGTCAGGGAGTGGGGGTATATCAGAGGGAGAGAGCTTAAGGTTGTTGTATGATCTGCAGACATTGTGAGTATGCAACTTTTCACATTGATGTTGAGTTAGCAGTAAAAATCGTATATGGTATTTATATAGTGGGGGGGGGGGAGAGATGACAGGGCCTTAGCATGTTTAGCTTGGCAAATTTGAGAGCATATGGGGAAGTGGGTGGGGGGGGGGGGAGAGAAGAAAATCCTGTTTATTTTCTTGGAACATTTAAAAGTAGGGATGCTATATACAATCAAACCTGCTTTGGGGAACCTACGAAACCTTCAAGAGTCCTGCGGTTCTTTTAGTTTTCTCGGTAGCTCAGCATATGTTTTTCTCAACCTTTATTTTTCCTCTATTGTTTCCTCTATCGAGGGTTTCTGGTTAAGCGGGCAGGTAAGGCTATGAGATGGAATACTATGGGGAGTGGGTGAAAGGTCCAATACAGTATTGAAAGATTTCAATACTGAAATCTCATACGTAATTGCCTGGGAAAAAAAAGGGTCTAAATCAAAACATCACATGCTTCTGTTGAGTACTGTAATAGAGGGTGTTGTGTGTCTGTGACAATCATGAATCATTTAATAAGGCAGTACTTTTATCAATATGCATATATGCTTAATGGCGCTTGTGGTATGGAGTTTAAAAACAATCTGACAAGTTCTCTGGCAGAAGCCATTTGGTATTGAAAATGTTTTATTTCACTGAATAATTTGGCTACACTATAAAGTTTACAAAAGAGGAAGTATTTCCAAACTGACCTTTAGAAATATTTCCAGTAAATCGCCCTTTCCTCTTTCTGCACGATGAACGAAACCGGCATGGTATTTCGCTTTTCATTACACCCATAACCATTTAAAAAAAAAGTGATGGTGTTCATTGTGGCAATTGTAATTAGGATCAGTGTCTGTTTCTTTAGGAAGAGTTCCCTCATGAAAGAAAAGAGACCTTGAAATACCCTCAGATCTCAAGTTTGGAAACTGGAGTTTTATTGACCATCTTCCTTAAAAAGGTGATTGAGAAGGGACTCCTTTTAGTAGATAATATTAACAGAATTAATAACATCACTAACAGCCTTCTGGGCTTTTACAATGATCCAAGTATGGCTAACACACATCCTCTTATAGAGACACTGCCCACCCAGGAACTATCAATGTATTAATTATTATCAAAACATTGGACACACAGCAAAATATTTGCAAAGCATCTGGTGAGCTTACTAAAGAATGTAGCCAGGTCACCCGATGGCTACTATTCTGCCCCTGTAGTGGCAATAAGTCCTGGTACAATCAGGTTGCTAGTATTTTATATGGGTTTTCCCCCTCTGAGGAGCTGCACTTGGGTGACAGTGGGAGGTGTGACATCCAGCCTGGGCATGGTCAATCATGAGACAGACCTGGTGCCCTACTCCTTGCTGTACTTAAGGGCAGTGCTGCACCAAATTCGGGAATGCCTCTACCAACTCGAGGGGCAGGTCACACAGCCAAGAGCCTGATTATTGGGCCTACTCTGGTCCTCTTCCCTCAGAGGAGAGAAAAGGGTGAAAGTGCGCAGCTAATATATGGTGAAACACACACAGTGAATACAGTGAAATAAAACAATATTGTGGACCTTGAAATTAGGGGTGTCACCAATAATGGGTCTGCAGACTTTATTTGGGGGTGGCTCGACACCCATGGAACTAGAGAGAAAACAAAAGAACAAGGCGCACAACGCACATAGTGAAGTATAGTTTAAAAGAGTGAATTTTACTAAAGGGTAATAAGTTCTGCGTACATCAGAATAAATACAAATAAGCAGTGGGTTAGTGGGTTTACCACACAAGTAGACGGCTGGAAGCGGCACACTTTACTCAGTCTTGGGGAGCAGTGGGCCAGCAGTCATCTATCCCGACAGATGGTTCCTCTACACATGTAGAATCCAAACACTCCGTCTCAGGGTGGTAAGCAGGTCTGTCCGTAATACAATGTCCCGGAGAACAAATCCCACACTGGCGTGTAGCAGCCTCTGTTAGTGCCCGCATGGCCGAACGCCACTCGCACACCGCTTCTCCTCGTGGAGCGCCCGCTGATGACGTCACGGACCACTCATCCACTGCAGGGAAGCGTCCGCTATAGCATACAGTGTACGGGGCAGCGCAGGATACACAACACAGCACAGGATACCAACAGCAGCAGGGGCTGTCACAGGGAACAGGGGAAAACGAACCGAGGGTGCTCTCAGTGACAAACGGGCATTGAAAATGAGCAATGACACACTCCAACGCGTTTCGTAACACACAGTTACTTCTTCAGGGACGTATGCAGGTAGGGGAGTGTACATACTTATATACCCAACATCCCTCAATTAAACACAAGGTGTCATATTACCGCACCAGTAATTAAAGGTGCAGCATGTTGCTCATTAGAATCTGCAAGAACAGTGTCATATAAAAGAAACAGAACAATTTATAGAAGGCATAATACAATATAATACAACAAAATGCAATAGACAAAAACATTACACCTCCTGTGGCGCTGAGGAAAGGTTTGGATGTGGTTGTTGACAAAGTTCCCTTCTGGATAGATTCCCTCAAGAGAAAGAGAAAAAACAAGCATACACACTACAATAGTGCATTACCCAGGGACAACTAGGATTTATAAAGAGAGCAAATTTAATACATGTTAAAATACACAATAAAATGCAATGAATTACACTAAAAATGCAATGAATTACACTAAAAAGAACTATCTGTGCCTTTGCATAGGAACCAGATGTCTTGAAACTTGCTCCGCTTTGGTGTAAAATTGGAAACCTACTCACCAGAAGTGACTAGGACATAAGCGTTATTGAATTGGTCTTGTCAGCAGGTGAAACCGCTTGCTGTGAGGTGAGATTGCGTCAGTCAATGGAAGAGAATCCCCTTCTTTGCTCGGGAGTCTGCGTGCTGCTGTCTGGTTCCTACGCAAAGGCACAGATAGTTCTTTTTAGTGTAATTCATTGCATTTTTAGTGTAATTCATTGCATTTTATTGTGTATTTTAACATGTATTAAATTTGCTCTCTTTATAAATCCTAGTTGTCCCTGGGTAATGCACTATTGTAGTGTGTATGCTTGTTTTTTCTTTCTCTTGAGGGAATCTATCCAGAAAGGAACTTTGTCTACAACCACATCCAAACCTTTCCTCAGCACAACAGGAGGTGTCTTTCCCCTACGTTACCAAATCTGGGTAGGAGATTCCAGATTCACTTCTTTGGGCATCTCCAGGACTACCTTTTGGACTTTATATCACAGGTTTTTGAATATCATTGTTTGCATGAGCGCTATTGTTCACCTTTATTTCCAGCACATAAAAACATTACAAATTAATAATAAATGAATAATAAATGGACATCAGAATTCTGAAAGAGAGAAGCCAAAATTAGAGCCATACAGATGAAAAAGTTGAAGCAGATCAATATATGTATATAGAGGATAGCTGCAAGACTAATACAGGGACCAAATGTCTACAGTATATCCTTAGGGGTCAAACAGCTCATTTGGTAAATCCAAAAAGTTTCTTGGTAAGAGAGGCTTTTTATCCTATCACCTCCCCTCCTTTCTTTAGGGACCACTTTGATACCCTTGATCAATAGTTTTGAAGGGTCTTTATTATGGTGTAATGCAAAGTGGCGGGAAAGGCTATGCTTCTCATAACCAATTTTGATATTCCTAATATGTTCCTGTATCCGAGTCCTTAAGCATCTTTTTGTGCGACCTATATATTGCAGGCCGCATTCACAATTGACCAAATAAACCACATAGGTTGAGTTACAGTTTATAAAAGAATCGACGTCGAAACTCTCACCAGTAGCGAATGATTTGAAGGTTTTCCTCTCAGGGTGTAGGTGTTTACATATAGAACACCTCCCACACTGGAAGTTACCAATTGGTTTATCACCAAGCCAAGTGCTTGGAGCAGACTTAACGCGGGCAAGACCCACATCACTAAGGGCCAATTAATTTTTTAGATTTTTGGCCCTCCTATATATGAACTTGGGGACAACTGGAAGATGGTCACTCAGAACTGGATCCGTACATAAAATGGCCCAATGTCTCTGAATAATTGTTTCAATTTTTTTGTTCATTGAATTATATGTTGTAATAAAAGGTATTTCTAACATATTCCTCTGGTCAGTAATCTGTTCCTTAGTTTTCGGGACTAACATCAATCGCCTATCCATACGACAAACTACATCAAGATCTCTGGACATGCTGGCACTTGAATATCCTCTTTCCAGGAATTTGTCAAACAACAATTTGGACTGTTCCTCAAAGTCATGATCCCCACTGCAATTTCGTTTAATTCGAATAAATTGGCCTTTGGGAATATTATTAATCCACGATTTTTTGTGGTTACTACTTGCCATAATCAAGTTATTGGCATCGATTTCCTTAAAATAAACCTTGGGAAGAGAGACCTTCTCGGAAACATTAAAACTGGGAGCAATGAAATGTACATGGCGGATATGGTCTAGAAATAAGGATAAATATGGTCTGACAGCCGGCCCAACACTACTGACTCCCATATTCAATAACCCTGAATATCCCCCAGGCTGGCTCCCGCAGAGACTCAATAAATTCAAGACTTTAAAGCTGATGGTAGCTGACAACTTTGTAGACAAAGGTAAAATCCTACCTCTCCAAGCGCTGGAGAAAAAACACCAAATAGTTAATGTACCAGTGTTTGGTTTCCTCCAAATCAAACACTACCTGCAATCAGTCTCCAAAGATTAGACATTCCAACCTCTAACAAATTTTGAAAGACTGTGTAGGAAAGGATATTACTGTAAAGGGCTGATCTCGGAGATATATCTGGGCCTGGCGCGATCAGTGGGTTGTTCCCAACATAGCTATATGCTCAAATGGGCAGAAGATTTAAATACAGAGATCGATAGAGAAGACTGGGAGGATGTCTGGGAAGCAGCTTCAAAAACATCAATCTGCACCACTATTAAGGAGAATATTTATAAAATTTTATTTCATTTGTACCTAACACCGAGCAGGCTGAGCCAGATTTTCCCAGGGTCCCCGGATTTGTGCTGGAGGGGATGCGGGCAAAAAGAGATATGGCTCATATTTGGTGGAATTGTCCAAAAATTCAGGTATTCTGGGTCATGATTCAAACATTGATCCGAGAGTACCTGGGGCTGGAGGTGGAGGTGGAACCGCTGACCATGGTGCTGTCCAAACCAATTGACGATCTGGAAACGGCGGAAAGTAAAATGACAATTCACGTGCTTACGGCAGCCCGCTGCGCTATTGCGGCGGCCTGGAAAAAGGTGAACGCGCCCTCTAGGCAGACGGTGCTACGGAGGCTAAGGGAAATAAAAATGATGGAGCTCCTTTCAGCGCAATTGAGCCAAAAACTTGACAAATTTCACAAAATCTGGGAAATTTGGCCGGGCAATTAGGACCCCATAGAGATAACTACAGAGAGACTAGATAAATGGGCTCTCCCCCCACTCCCTCCCCCCTCCCCCTTCCCACCCCTTTCTTTCTCTTCTTTCCTCTGCTCTTCTCTTTTCTTTGCTAAATTCTACGAGAGACGCGCAAGGAAGCGGCTGCTTCCCTAAAACAGCCTGAGATATGGAGACAGATCATATTAGCACAAAGACTATGTTAAAGCGAATACTTTATTTAAGCACTGATAACGGACTGTCGAGGCTTTTTTGTTATAAGCACAATTGTAATGTTTGAACAATATATGTGTACCAATTTTGAATATTTGTTGTGTCTCTCCAAAACAATAAAAAAATTGAAACAAAAAAAATAAATAAATAAACCTTGGTAGATATATTCCCATTGTCCAATGCTGTTAGTTGTAGATCTAAAAAATGAATGCTAGTGGGGCTGGACACAAGTGTGAATACCAAGTTTTTATCATTGGAATTCAAGTAAGAGAGGAAAGAGAAAATGGAAGAATCATCCCCCTCCCATACACATAGGATGTCGTCGATGTAGCGACGCCAGATGATAATTTGATGGCTGAAGGGGTTGTTGTTCCAAATGCTCTGTAACTCCCACTGACCCATATACAGGTTTGCGAAACTGGGAGCAAATCTAGTACCCATTGCAGTTCCGCAAACCTGTATAAAGAACTCTGTCAAAAACATAAAATAATTATGGGTCAGTATAAAGTCAATAGATTTCAAAATGAATTCTATATTGAGATGATGTAGAGTCGTATCTGCCTCCAGAAAAAATTTAACTGCCTGAAGTCCCTTGTCGTGTGGAATATGAGTGTAGAGCGCTTGCACGTCACACGTGATCCATTTATAGGTGCTCTTCCACTCAAAGTCCTGAAAGGCAAGGAGGACAGAGGATGTATCTTTAAGATAGGATGGCAATTGATTAACGTAAGTTTGTAAGAAAAAAATCCACATACTGCGAAAGGTTTGCAGTAAGGGAATCTATTCCCGAAATTATGGGATGACCGGGTGGGTTACAAATAGACTTGTGGACTTTGGGCAAATGATAAAATATTGGAATTTTAGGAGAAACATTAAACAGAAAATCAAACTCTGCTTGCGTAATGACAGTGTCAGAAATGGCTTTATCTAATAATTCCTTCAAAAGGGTGATGAATTCACCAGTACGGGTCCTTTGTGAGTAACACATAAGTGTCATAAAGGAGGCGGTGGGCCTCCTGTTCGTAATCTTTACGATTTTGGAGGCCAACACCACCCCATTTATCCGCCTGTCTAATAATGAGGTTTTCATTGTTTTTCAAGCATTTAAGAGCTAAGTTTTCTTGGATGCTCAAGTTATGTCTAAGGTCTCCCGGTTTAAATATTTTCACCAGTCTGGAAAAGTCATTGTGCACCATATTAAAAAATGTGTCAATATGGTGCCCTTTAGAGTGGGCAGGATAAAATTTAGACCTCGTTTTAAAAGGAGTGTGTCTACATACCAAACCATCTATATTCAGGTCTGCCGTTTCAACTACACATTCACTTTCATTCGTTACTCGTGGAGTTTCATTCTCATTCTTGATAAAATGCCGTTTAAGGGTCATGTTTCTCACAAATTTGTGAAGGTCGGTGTATAATTGGAAGCCACTGGGGCCACTCGACCTTGAGAAACTCAGACCCTTATTTAATACAGTTTTTTGATCTTCGGTAAGGATCACTGTAGTCAGGTTAAAAATTCCCTTATCTAAGGGGATCCTAGATCTAGACTTGAATCCCTTCTCTTTGACTCTGGATCCTGCTCTCTTTCCTCGTCTGGTAATGATCTTTTTGTTTTTGATTTCCGTACAGGGCTGTTTAGCTGTTCCTGTCTCTTGTCCTTTTTCTCTTTTATTGGGGAAAATCTGCTCCTTAGCAATTCTAAAAAACGAGAGCCGGATGGAGACTCATTGGTTGGTTTATTGATAAATACTTCTTTAGAGTTATTTTCCTCTTTTCTTGGGCCTGATCTACTAGTGGAGGGTAGAGGTTTTTGATTCCTATTTTTCTCATAATAATTCTGTTTAGTATTCGTGGTGTGATCAGTATACTTATAATCCTCTCTTCTATCTCTAGATCTATTTTGGTAGTTATCTTGTCTCCTGTAATTAGACCAACCACGATGTCTAGGGGGTCCTCTTCTACCAGAACCTCTGTTACCAGATGTATGTTGGTCCCTTTTGGCACTGTGGTTGGGGATATATATTTTATCCACCACTCTTCCTCTTTCTCCCTTCTTAGCCCAATCTCTCTCTCTCTCCCATTAACGTAGTCTGCTTTATCTCTCAGAAATTTATCATGTTTATTTTTAACAATCTCTTCACCTGTACTCTCCAATTTGGCAAGTAATTCAACTTCAATTTTGGAGCAATCCTTATCAATTACTATTGGCTCCATGATTTTTATCTCTTTCAGTATTTCTTTCTCTATTAATAAAATAGACTTTGTGCGTTCAAAAATAATCAATCGCATCAAGTCTATGGAACACTCGTCCAGTATCCGGTTCCATTCTTTCATAAAATGCTCATTTTCTTTCCCAAATGTGGGTGGCTTTTGAACACGTAAACCCCTAGGAATTCTTTTACAATCAATATATTTTTGTAAAGTAGTCTTCTCAAGCCAAAGTTTATTATCCTTTAGCAAGAGATATTTAAGACCTTTGAAATGTTCTTCTATTGACAGATCAACCTCCACTCCTTCTGAGTAGTCTTTGAATTTCTCAGAGAATAAACGATCAAATTGCTCTTGTCGTTTATCTCTGAGATTAAGCAAACCCCACACCATTCTGTTAAATGGTCACAGAACCAAAACAACACTTAGATAAGTGAAAATACTAAAATCACAACCAATGTAAACGTGCAGCACCTAGAGACAAGTGACAAGATACAGAAAAGGGTGAAAGTGCGCAGCTAATATATGGTGAAACACACACAGTGAATACAGTGAAATAAAACAATATTGTGGACCTTGAAATTAGGGGTGTCACTAATAATGGGTCTGCAGCCTTTCTTTGGGGGTGCCTCGACACCCCTGGAACTAGAGAGAAAACAAAAGAAAAAGGCGCACAACGCACATAGTGAAGTATAGTTTAAAAAAGTGAATTTTACTAAAGGGTAATAAGTTCTGCGTACATCAGAATAAATACAAATAAGCAGTGGGTTAGTGGGTTTACCACACAAGTAGACGGCTGGAAGCGGCACACTTTACTCAGTCTTGGGGAGCAGTGGGCCATCCTGACAGATGGTTCCTCTACACATGTAGAATCCAAACACTCCGTCTCAGGGTGGTAAGCAGGTCTGTCCGTAGTACAAAGTCCCGGAGAACAAATCCCACACTGGCGTGTAGCAGCCTCCGTTAGTGCCCGCACGGCCGAACGCCACTTGCACACCGCTTCTCCTCGTGTGTCATTGCTCATTTTCAATGCCCGTTTGTCACTGAGAGCATCCTCGGTTCGTTTTCCCGTTCCCTGTGACAGCCCCTGCTGCTGTTGGTATCCTGTGCTGTGTTGTGTATCCTGCGCTGCCCCGTACACTGTGTGCTATAGCGGTCGCTTCCCTGCAGTGGATGAGTGGTCCGTGACGTCATCAGCGGGCGCTCTACGAGGAGAAGCGGTGTGCGAGTGGCGTTCGGCCGTGCGGGCACTAACGGAGGCTGCTACACGCCAGTGTGGGATTTGTTCTCCGGGACTTTGTACTACGGACAGACCTGCTTACCACCCTGAGACGGAGTGTTTGGATTCTACATGTGTAGAGGAACCATCTGTCGGGATAGATGACTGCTGGCCCACTGCTCCCCAAGACTGAGTAAAGAGTGCTGTTTCAAGCCGTCTACTTGTGTGGTAAACCCACTAACCCACTGCTTATTTGTATTTATTCTGATGTACGCAGAACTTATTACCCTTTAGTAAAATTCACTTTTTTAAACTATACTTCACTATGTGCGTTGTGCGCCTTGTTCTTTTGTTTTCTCTCTAGTTCCATGGGTGTCGAGCCACCCCCAAATAAAGGCTGCAGACCCATTATGAGTGACACCCCTAATTTCAAGGTCCACAATATTGTTTTATTTCACTGTATTCACTGTGTGTGTTTCACCATATATTAGCTGCGCACTTTCACCCTTTTCTGTATCTTAGAACACCAAGCCCGCGTTAAATCTGCTCCAAGCACTTGGCTTGGTGATAAACCAATTGGTAACTTCCAGTGTGGGAGGTGTTCTATATGTAAACACCTACACCCTGAGAGGAAAACCTTCAAATCATTCGCTACTGGTGAGAGTTTCGACGTCGATTCTTTTATAAACTGTAACTCAACCTATGTGGTTTATTTGATCAATTGTGAATGCGGCCTGCAATATATAGGTCGCACAAAAAGATGCTTAAAGACTCGGATACAGGAACATATTAGGAATATCAAAATTGGTTATGAGAAGCATAGCCTTTCCCGCCACTTTGCATTACACCATAATAAAGACCCTTCAAAACTATTGTTCAAGGGTATCAAAGTGGTCCCTAAAGAAAGGAGGGGAGGTGATAGGATAAAAAGCCTCTCTTACCAAGAAACTTTTTGGATTTACCAAATGAGCTGTTTGACCCCTAAGGGGTTAAACGAGGATATAGACATTTGGTCCCTGTATTAGTCTTGCAGCTATCCTCTATATACATATATTGATCTGCTTCAACTTTTGCATCTGTATGGCTCTAATTTTGGCTTCTCTCTTTCAGAATTCTGATGTCCATTTATTATTCATTTATTATTCATTTGTAATGTTTTTATGTCTATTGTATTTTATTGTATTTTATTGTATTTTGCTTTCTACAAATTGTTCTGTTTCTTTTATATGACACTGTTCTTGCAGATTCTAATGAGCAACATGCTGCACCTTTAATTACTAGTGCGGTAATATGACACCTTGTGTTTAATTGAGGGATGTTGGGTATACAGTATAAGTATGTACACTCCCCTACCAGCATACGTTCCCTGAAGAAGTAACTGTGTGTTACGAAACGCGTTGGAGTGTGTCATTGCTCATTTTCAATGCCCGTTTGTCACTGAGAGCACCCTCGGTTAATTTTCCCCTGTTCCCTGTGGCAGCCCCTGCTGCTGTTGGTATCCTGTGCTGTGTTGTGTATCCTGCGCTGCCCCGTACACTGTGTGCTATAGCGGACGCTTCCCTGCAGTGGATGAGTGGTCCGTGACGTCATCAGCGGGCGCTCCACGAGGAGAAGCGGTGTGCGAGTGGCGTTCGGCCGTGCAGGCACTAACGGAGGCTGCTACACGCCAGTGTGGGATTTGTTCTCCGGGACTTTGTACTACGGACAGACCTGCTTACCACCCTGAGACGGAGTGTTTGGATTCTACATGTGTAGAGGAATCATCTGTCGGGATAGATGCTCCCACTGCTCCCCAAGACTGAGTAAAGAGTGCCGCTTCCAGCCGTCTACTTGTGTGGTAAACCCACTGCTTATTTGTATTTATTCTGATGTACGCAGAACTTATTACCCTTTAGTAAAATTCACTTTTTTAAACTATACTTCACTATGTGCTTTGTGCGCCTTGTTCTTTTGTTTTGTATCCAGGAAGTGGGGCTGCGGTTCCTGATAGGCTGCTGGATCATGCAGGTGCGTCCTATTGCACAGCCAATTGAGACCGCATCAGAGTGTGCAAGCGCAACCCGCACGTCACGCTGGCGACCCGGTCGCGCGCCACAACAACCGCGCCAGTACGGGGATGGAGGCCAGAGGCGGGACACGTGGGAACAGAGGAGGAGCGCGGAGCACAGCCGCGCTGTGTAGTCCTGACGTCAGGGTTGAGACGAGGGGTGTAGACCGCAGACCGACGGGGAGACCGCACACTGTGCACGCGCCTCATGTCAATGCCAGAGGAACAGGAGTGTGCCCCATGCCCAGAGACAGAAGAGGCTAACGGAACTGTCACGGGTGCTCACCACAAACCAGGACCGGACCGCGAGGCTGAGGTGGGGATATGAAAACACCGACCGAGGCCGCGAAGCTGGGTCTGGGTTGCGCAGCTCGTGGTCGTGGCAGGCCAGGTCCGGGCAGGAGAGGGTAGGATCGTAGGAGGTACTTGCCGTATCAGGGTTGGAGAAGTCGAGATTAGTCAGAATCCAAAGCCAGGGTCATGGGTAGGAGAGAGTAGAAGTCCGATGAGAGAGCCGAGTCCAAGGGTGCCAGAGGTCAGGAGTCCGGATACAATGCTGGGACCTAAGTACAAGGAGACAAGACGAATGCAACGAAGTGGCTTGTAGCAAGCACAACTAAGAACTAACTATGCTCAGCAATCAGTCTAGGGCTGATTGAACTAAATAGCAGTGAGGAGCCAATGGGGAAGAATGGAGGTGAGGTCACAGGTAAGTGGACCGCTGATAGGCCGAGGCTGGGTGCAGGGCAGGTGTAGATTCCCAGCGATGAGTAAGTGCAGCCATATATATGCGTGTGTGCGCCCGTGACTGGGGTACAGTGCTGGAGCGGCTGCCAGGAAGAGCTGGTATGCGTGGCGGTCCACCTCGGCGGCGCACGCTGCCGGAGCGCGGGTCACCGCTGATCGGGAGGCGGCACTCCAGGCACGGCATTCACGCGCCCCCGCGACGGGAAGTGCCGGCATGCGAGCAGAGTGGGGAGGGAGAGGCACCTCGGAAGGTAAGGGACGCAGCGCCCTTACAGGAACCCGCTCAGTGCCCGTGCGCAAGTACCACCATTAGGTTGCCTCTCTTGGGTACCACAGGAATCAGATGAGCGAGTAAGGGTTAAAGGGAAAGAAGCACCAGAACGGCAAATCCTCACACCCAGAAACCTAATCCTGTGTCCCCACTACGACTCAGCCCTCCTGTTTACCTGCAGGTATCATGCACCACATACGTAGTAATGTACTAATCTATTACACTTCTAAGAAAAATTTAATCCACTGAATCAACATGGGTGGTTTAAGAATACAGGGACAATTACTGAAATTTTTTTTTTGAAATTTTACAACTTGTAGTAACTAGTTTATAGCCTGTATTAAGCACCCTATTAACATCATATGTCCTTCTTTTACATATGTGTCACCAGTAAGAAGTTTATTTTAAACCTTCTTGTGCCAGGGGGTTAAGGATGTACTACAGGTTTCTAACGGCTTATGTCTTTGTATAATATTGATGCTGAGAAACAGGTGCCAGAACTAACTAAGTGTGACTTTCTAGTCTAACCAATAGGGGTCAAATTGGCCTGCCAGGGAACCGAGAAATTCTCTCTTCCTGGGCCATGCTTCTATCTCTCTAAGAGAGGCTCGGAAGGAAGAGATGAGAAGCAGAGCATCCTGCATCTCCCTTAGGCGGAGTCCATGGTCAGCGCTTATCCGCTGATGCTTGTCAGTGAGCCCCTGCAGCCTGCTTTAGCAAGGGTTCGCGCACGCTTCCACAGGCATGCGGAAGCGTAGCCGATAATTTTTTTTAGTTTAAGCGCTCACGGGAGCGCAGGGCCGGTCATGTGAGCGGTTCGCCCAATGAGGGCAAACCAGCTCCCTGACGTAACTGGCCCACCCCCCTACACGCCCCCGAACGGCACGCGAACTAAGGCCAGGGAAAGCACCCGCTTTCCCTCAGCCTCCGCGCGCCTCCGCACGGCTGAAGTCCCTATGGACTCAACCTAAGACAAGTGGTTTTGAACCCAGCAGTGGGTACCAAAACACTGATGGTCGACGTGGTGGGCACAGTGGTAGGCTGGAGGATATGGGGGCACTGGCAGAATATTGGTGGTGCAGTGGGGAACAGGGGGACAGAAGAGTAGAGAGGTGGGCAATGGGGTGTGAGGAAGAGGGAAATGTAAAGCAAGAGGAAAACAATATAAGAGAACTCCAAGTTACGTTCAGTACTTTCTAAAATACTTTATAGGTCTGTGGAAAAATAATTGTCTAGTGTAGTTACTATTTTTCCAGCACTGTATATCTGCATGTGTATGTATACACAATGGAGTTTGTGTCTAAACCTCGGTATTAAGGCAGCAGTTCATACCTCTATACAACTTTGTTGTACGTTATGGCCCTTTTAGTAGGGCCTAACAACTTTTCTCCTGTGGGCCCTTGAATGATACCTCAGTCCAACACTGAAAACTGACCTCTGTGGAACTTTAATGCATTCAGGTTTGTTGGTCTCCAAGGATTGTAATAATACAGTATGTGACTAACATACCATAACATCAAATGTACTTCACTTTAACATGTGAACCCAAAACATTGTTTACGGTTCTGAATCAATTTCTTGTGATAGTAGCTGAAAATGTATGATGATTATAATATGTTATCTGTCAATTTACAAACATATAATGTGCTCAGGGTTTACAATGATGGATTTGTGGGTGACCTCAAAATGTGAAGTAGCTGAAGCATTGGGCATACTGTCACATACACTACTTAAAAAACAATAAAGTCAAGCCCTTTTCGGACAGCGGCAAGAACAATGTCATACTGTACATTAAAAAAAAAAAGGTAGTCAACATTTGTTATTAAAGCAGTGTGGACAAGAATCAAATTAGCATTTGTAGCCTTGATACCTCCCAATAAGAAAAAAAAAATCAGCATTAATTTGTCAGAATGTAGTCTCAAATATTCCGATTTTTGCACACAGGGACTTGGTAAAGCATAACCCACATCCACATGTAAATCCTGAAGCGTGACTATACACAAGAGACATACCTACCTTTATTGACAAGTAATATTGCAAATAGCTGACCAGTAACCAAGGGAAACGGTTTCATCCCAATTTATATCACACGTAGTAAATGTCATTCTGGTCAGTGTATGAAAGCTGTGTGTGACAGAACTTCCAATCCCTTCCCTTCTTCCACACCCCTCCTCTCCCCCCTCCACACCCCTCCTCTCCCCCCTCCACTCCCCTCCTCTCCCCCCTCCACTCCCCTCCTCTCCCCCCTCCACTCCCCTCCTCTCCCCCCTCCACTCCCCTCCTCTCCCCCCTCCACTCCCCAGCCCTGCTTGCAATCAGCTGCTAAGCTAGCCATTGGTTCCCTTCCCCGGACATCCTCCTGAGCTCCTCCTCTTAGCCCTGTACTTTGATTAGCATAAACACACAGGTTTCTTCTTCCCACAGATCAGCACAACCACAAGACAGAGACCAACTTCAACTCTCCTGATCTAATCACGTTCTTCTTCCATTAATCAGTGCTAGCTGTGATGTGGTGCAGGTTTCCTGGACATGCCATGGCTTGGCTCTGCTTGCTGATGGTCCTCCTGGGGTCCTGCTCTCTCTCTTCTTCCTCTCATGTGCATGACTTTAAACCACCTCGCTATAATATTAGCCTGGACTTGCCACCCAAGCTGCGCTGGGAGCCTGTGCTGAAGCATTACAACAGCACTTACCTGCGAGAGGTTTTTACTTATATCACTAAGTAAGTGTTGTAACTATGTACGTACAGCTGTAACAATATCCACCTGCATGCAAGATACTTTATATTCTAATCAGTAACCTTGCATATTTTAATATCAGTATGTGTTAATGTAATATTTCCATGCCACATCTGTCTTACTGTACTGTAGGATGTATTGGCATGTTATAAATCAAATTGTCACAACAAGAGACGTTCTTTCCCCATTACAGATGTTGCATATAGAGATAGAGAGAGCATTTTTGCAATACAGTACATTTGGCAAAGCCTCATAGGACTACTGTAATAATAATTTAACAAACTTCATCTTACATGCTGCATCTTACATGCTGCATCTTACATGCTGCATCTTCACCAGCTTCCAGTAAGATATCACCAGATATTGAGCGAAATTATTATTATTATTCATTTGTGAAGCACCAACCTATTCCACAGTGAGGTACAATGGGGTACAGAGTTATGTATTTTACAAAAAACATTAACAGTTACATACAAGTGAGGACAAACATGCACAAATATACAGAGGTAATGAGGGCCCTGCTCATGAGAGCTTACAATCTCATGGTTATTTCATCAGACCCTGCATAAATAGGGCTCTCTGTCCAAATTCTGCATAATGACATTTATCTGTAACCTCTCCCCCATTTACATTCATCAGTAGTACATTTGCTCTACTTTAACTGTAGCCAACATTGACTCACCAAATAGTAATACCAAGATACTGTACTTTTCACTTTGTTCATAGTACCTTCCACTTTTTCCAAACTCTCTGCCATTAACTTCATTTTAGAACAGCCTATGCCCTTTACATCCCACCTTAATCTGTCACCATTTCAAAACCCACCTGCAACTTTGTGACCCCCTTTGTATCACCACTTCACCCCCTAATTTTATATCAACTTTTGATTCTCTAATTAAAATATAACCACCTGTACACTCGTTTACTGTAGATCCACCTATAAACCACTCACTGCACTCTTTACAGTTGCCTATGACACCTTTACCACTTATGACACCTGTAACTTTGTCCATCTTGGTTACTTTGCATTAAGTTCCATAATGCACCATCAATCCTGTAGTGAATGTATGCTGTTAGAGCATAAAAGGAGAAGTTGTTTGAAAAAGAGATCCATTATGCCTGAGGAAACATTGCGTTTCTAAACAAAAAAGAACGTAGTGATATGTAGGGGCCTATTTACTAAACCGTGATAAAATCAGTGCATTGCCGATTGACTTTGCATTGTTTTATCGAGCTATAAAACGTGTGGGTCAAAACAGTATTCACTAAGAAAAAATACAAGTTTTTTAAAGTTCGATAAAAAAAAATGCAGCATTGAACAACTTGTTTTTTTGTAAGTGCTAAAAATCCTATAGATCGGCAACTGATTGTTTAAACTGCAGCCTGGAAGAGCAGCAAAATCCAATACTGTCATGCGCTCAGGCATACAGCTGAGGGAAAAAACACCCTAAAGTGTCAGTGATCTGACAGTGGGGGAACAATGGTCGAGGGCGCGGGGGGACCACAATGTGGGTCAAAGCTCAGGGGCACTGTGCTTACCACTGTCAGCTCATCCGTCCTGGATCCCTGCCCTCTTAACTCACGTTCCGTAGTGTGCGTCCGAATGAAGGTAAGCAGATAGGTGGGTGTGAAAACCGGCGCCACAGCAATCAGTCAGTCAAATTCCAAACGATTCCGGTAATACAAAAAGGCTTTATTGGTATAAGGCACACACTAGACAGCAGGCTACATCACCACCTCCTCTACGCGTTTCACGCTATTACAGCGCTTCGTCTTGGAGTAGGGGAGGTGGCTTCAAAACCCAACATTTAAATAAAAATGCCCACGAACCGGGACTAATTAGCCCTGTATCAGCTGTGCAAAGCACACAGGTAATCGCTGTGTTAGAACACAAATAGTTAAACAGCACTGACATGTAGTATTTCAATCCAGTATATTAGGTATCTCCAATTCTATGCATACCCAAAGGATAAGGCTAAGGGATAACTCTAAGACATAAAGATATCAAAAAACCACAGCTTCAGGCTAAGTCCATAGTGCCTTAAGCCGTGCGGAGGCACGCTGAGGCAAAGCAGGTGCTTTCCCTGGCCTTTGTTCGCGCGACGTCTGGGGGCGTGTCGGGGGGCAGGCCAGTGACGACACGGAGCTGGTTCGCCCTCATTGGGCGAACCACTCACGTGACCAGCCCTGCGCTCCCGTGAGCGCCGAAAGTAAAACTGAATGGTCGGCTACGCTTCCGCACGCCTGCGGAAGCATGCGCGAGCCCCTGCTAAAGCCGCTCTCATTGCGGCTGCAGGGGCTCACTGCCGAGCGTGAAGCTGACCATGCCCGCGGCCTAAGACACATGGGCTTAATGTAAAAACTAAGTAACACTTCAAAGCTAAACAGTGAAGTGACAGAGTATGGATGATGAACACAGATCAGATCTTCAATTGAATGCACACAAAAATTATCCAAAGGGATAAAGAAGATTCCTCGTATTGCACTCAATATTATATTATTTTAACAGATATAGGACAAAATTGTCCTAGCAAAACAAGTGTGCTATTGTTGCCTTAAGGGCTATCAGATCGGTATATTCAGTTGAAAACAAAAATAATAAAAATAATAAAACGTTATTACATAAAAAATAATCTGTGACTTAGTGAAATATATACAGTGATAAATGTTTTAAAAAATCCTCTATAGGGGTGGAGTGGTTTTGAGACTATATTTTTTGTGTTGCAGACTAGTAATCACATTAATATGTGTGTCTGTTTTTCTATTGAAACCACTCCGACAACTCAGTATAATTTTTAGTAATACATGTGTAACGGGTATATCCCCCCTCCAATCGCAGATTCTACTGTGTGGGTGCAGGAAACATATATTGTTACTCGGTGTGGTGCATACCTGTTGGCTCACAGGAGGGCTGAGCTTCCGCCACGGGGAAACCTGGGGCAATTACACTAGGGATAATACTTACAATAACGAACGATGCAGCGCCTCCACCTGCGATGGCTCCCACCAGAGGGGGAGTGGTTCCTCGCAGGACAATCTCAATAAACACATACACAGTGATTATCTTAACTAACGAATACTTTACTAACATGTAATACCATACACATGCATAACATAACCTGTGTCCCTCTCTAGAGGAGACACCTACTGCGTCACGCAGGACGCTTCCCCAACACTAAGTGAGCCCACCCAGTGTCCAGAGAAACCCCACCCAATGTCCCTCACTCTTGCAGAGAGTCAATGGGTGACTGCGCAGTCACAGTTAAGCTAAGGGCCCGGTGGTGCACATATGATCAGATACCTGCCGAACACTCCGGTACTCGGATCAGCAACTTCACAAAGGATCAGTCGGGCGATGCCTCCTTCTGATCCTCCAACCGAACTCCTTGCACGTGGATCGCTAGAGCGGTCCCACTCCGGAACAGTCTCTGTGGACCCCAACGTGGGTCCAACCGCTTCCACAGGAACAGCCGCTGTGTCCCTATCTATCTAAGTGGCACGTGCTACACTATGGGCCATCCCTATGGTGCAGCAACCTGTGGTGGCTTGGGAAACTCCTATGGGCCTAAAGGGGTAAGGACCAGTCCCACTCCCCTAACTACCCACGTCCCTACAGCCTCACTAATGCTGACAGCCAACGTGCTGTCAACTAGGTGCCTGCCTGTCAGACCTGACAAGGCAGCACTCTAAACTAAGGGCAGCGTCCCTATCTTGGGCCTCCCTCAGCAATTATCCCACTACTAACTGACTTGAGTGACAGGGTCCCTCTCACTAGAGCAGTCCCTGGCAACACTCTCTCTCTCTGAGTCTAAGCTACCTCAGTCCCAGGGGGTGCTGGCCTAGTACAGCGAGTCCTGAACTCCTGTACCCTACCTCCTTCCTTGGGCTGCTCCGGTCTCTCACTTCCCTGACTCCTCTGACTGCCAGCTAACGTGTTCTGCCTGCTCACTCTGACTGCTGGCTCTGACTGCTCCAAGCCCACCAAATGTATCCCTTTCCCCAGGAGCTCCCTAAGCCCTATTGGCTCCCTGGTATCACATGGGGCATACAGAGGCTCATGGGATATGTAGTCCCAGCTCAGAGCCTTCCCTGGTAGGCTAGGGGTTCACGGGCTTTCTCTCCCCTGCCCTGCGTGTGCGCAAGCTTTCCTGGGCTGCCTCGATCTTCCCTGAGCTCTCCCTGCTCTCGCGCGAGCTTGCCCTGTCTCTGGGGCTTTCCCTGCGCCTACGCGTCCCTGCGCATGTGCAACCTGCATCCTAATGGCGGCGCCCTGCTCGTGCGGCCGCCGGGACCTTAGAGACGCGATCGCGGCCTTGGCAACGGCCCGATCGCGTCCCCGGCAACCGGCCGCAGGCAGGAGAAGCCGCGCTGCTCCCTGCTCCAGCCCCCACCCTTGGAAGTAGCCGTCGGGGTTTTCGGCACCCGCGATCAAGCTCACCAAGGGGAGGGGGGCCTCCAGGAGCCACGGGAGCTCCAGGCTATATTCTCCCCCTGGTGGGACTCCAACGTCCTCGCTTGGATAACAGATGTAATCAGTCGACATAAAGTTTATATAATTAAAATGCATGGCACAAAACATACAACACATGTCGAATTTACATCTCAGGTTACATTGCACTTCACACACTATACCCAAGGCTAGCTGAGACCATTTGTGGGGTGCCCCTAACTGAACATGTGGGGGTACCTCACTTTTGCGTCCGTGAGCCTCCCCAGAAAAAATTTCTGAAGAGCACACCGGAGAGCAACAGTCACTGGTTCCTCGCTACTTCCTCCCCCTGGTGGATGGAGTAGCACAATGTCCTTTAAACAGGCCTTTACCCGGTCATCCGCGGCTGGGATGCGGTAGACCACGAGGCCAGGACCTTTCCCGCGGTCCACTACCTGGTGGGTGGAGCGTTCCTCTTTGGGCTCCAAGGAGAAATTTTTTGTTGCACAGTCCTTGTCCCTACGGACCGGTGAGGCTTCCACTGGGAAGCGAAAACTGAACAATGTCTCTGTCATCAAAGTCTCGGGTTCACCTGGCAGGGGGTAAAGGGTTGATACCTTACCACTGCGGTGATTCCCGGTGGCCAACAGGTCCTCGGGGACGCTGTCAGTTCCCACCGCGGCTGTATCGGGACCTGTCCACAACTCTTCTGGGAACTCGGGAGCGTTGGATCCCAGTCCTGGGACCATTTGGGTTGGAGCGCACGGGTTCACACTCTGCTCAGGAGCCGTGGCTCTGGCCTTCTTCACGGCCACCTCCATCGGAGCCTGTGGGGAGCAAGGGGGTTCCTTACCACTCGGCTGGCTGGCGATGGGCTTCTCTTCCTCTGGAATGACCGGCGGTAGATACTGATCCACTCTCACCTCTGGACAGCTACCTTCTAATGAGGACACCTCCGCCAGGACGCGATGAAGAGGGGAACCCTTCTCCCGGGCGACCAGACTTAAGGAGCCATCGTGCTCCGCGGTCACCTGGAGGCTCACCCCCGACACCCCTGGGGCAGTCGACTCACCCTTGTCGTCGGTAGGTACTGGTCCTTCGTCTAGGACCAATGGTACCTCTGTAGTAGGTCGGACTGGCCGTTGTCGGGCACACGGGCCCACAGCAGGGTCCGCAACATCGGGGTACACTTCCTCTAGGGCACACGGGCCCACAGCAGGCTCTGCATCCGCCGAGATAGTGTGTTCATGGGGTTCACTAGAGTGGTCCGCCGGCAGGCGCATCACCACAAGTGCTGGGTCACTGGATTCACTAGAAGAAGGTGGGGGTATAGACACCTTACCCTGTGATTCCTCTGTATCATCGCTGGGGTGGTTCGCCGGTAGGCGCATCGCCACCGATGGGACTTCAACCTCGTCCCGCTCAGGAACCGGATCTGAAATGTTAGCATTTGCAGCAGGGATAATTTCATATTTCCCTATCTCCTCCACTAGCCTTCTGCAGGAAAGGGGGTCACCTTGCATCCAAGAGCTCCGCATCCTGACCGCAACAGGATGGTCAGGCATTGCTCCTCTCAGGAATTGGTCACAACAGTACACCTCCACCTCGGTGGCCTTAATACAATCCCCTTTTCGCATCTCCTGTAAGACTAGCATAATCCGCATGAGGAACTCGGATAGCTCCTCCCCGTCTTTCTGATAAAGACCGTAGTACCGCCTCATCAATTGTCCCTTGTCTTCTTCTGGTTCTGTTAACTGGGGCACAATTGGCTTCAAGAACCGGGCACCGCAACAGTCACATGTAGGCGCCCACGCCAATGCCTCCCTAGAACAGTTACAGTTAGGGCTACAATACTGTATACTCCGCTCTCCGTCTACGGTGCCGGTCTTGCACTCCAGCGGTAGCTGAAACAGGTCGACTCCCTGGACATAGACTTTTTGCAAGCAAGTGCACATTAGGGTAAGGGCTTTCACTCCTGGCACATACCAAGCCACATAGGGGTGTATCCCCTTACAGTCTGTCTCATTCATGTTTGGTGGGAAATCACAGTGCTTGCTCCCCCTGGTGGAATCTGAAGGAGGGGCACTTTCTACACGGGAGTGGGTCTGGCTCTGCACTGACTCACTCACATTGCAGGGGCGAGGCTTAGGGTTTCCCGCCAGTCCCGGACAGGTTTCTGCAATACTTTCCTGTGCCGGCGTGCAGTCAGCGGCACGTGCGCTCTCCTGTTTTGGCAGCTCAGGGTACACTATAGGACAGTCTGAACCGACCGAATCTTCCAGCCACAAGCTGGACGGACCCAGGCCTTCAGTTAGTGCTTGCCCGCAACTCACTAGCACGGAACAATACTTCGCGTCCTCTAAGTGTAAATCTACCACGGCTATGGGGGCAGCTCCCCGGAGATGAGGGTTTTGTCCCAGGGCCACTCATATCTCTGAGGACCGAACGTCTATAGGGACACGGCACACCGCAAGCGTGTGGAGTGGTGGCACTCCCAACTTCATGGCCCAGTCGCGGACCTCGTGTCCGGACTTCACAACCATGGTGGCAAAAATAGGATTTGAACAATTTGAGAAAAAAAAAAAACACAGGGCACCCCAGGTCTAAGTATCTCAGCAGCGCCTCCAAATGTAACGGGTATATCCCCCCCCCAATCGCAGATTCTACTGTGTGGGTGCAGGAAACATATATTGTTACTCGGTGTGGTGCATACCTGTTGGCTCACAGGAGGGCTGAGCTTCCGCCACGGGGAAACCTGGGGCAATTACACTAGGGATAATACTTACAATAACGAACGATGCAGCGCCTCCACCTGCGATGGCTCCCACCAGAGGGGGAGTGGTTCCTCGCAGGACAATCTCAATAAACACATACACAGTGATTATCTTAACTAACGAATACTTTACTAACATGTAATACCATACACATGCATAACATAACCTGTGTCCCTCTCTTGAGGAGACACCTACTGCGTCACGCAGGACGCTTCCCCAACACTAAGTGAGCCCACCCAGTGTCCAGAGAAACCCCACCCAATGTCCCTCACTCTTGCAGAGAGTCAATGGGTGACTGCGCAGTCACAGTTAAGCTAAGGGCCCGGTGGTGCACATATGATCAGATACCTGCCGAGCACTCCGGTACTCGGATCAGCAACTTCACAAAGGATCAGTCGGGCGATGCCTCCTTCTGATCCTCCAACCGAACTCCTTGCACGTGGACTGCTAGAGCGGTCCCACTCCGGAACAGTCTCTGTGGACCCCAACGTGGGTCCAACCGCTTCCACAGGAACAGGAACAGCCGCTGTGTCCCTATCTATCTAAGTGGCACGTGCTACACTATGGGCCATCCCTATGGTGCAGCAACCTGTGGTGGCTTGGGAAACTCCTATGGGCCTAAAGGGGTAAGGACCAGTCCCACTCCCCTAACTACCCACGTCCCTACAGCCTCACTAATGCTGACAGCCAACGTGCTGTCAACTAGGTGCCTGCCTGTCAGACCTGACAAGGCAGCACTCTAAACTAAGGGCAGCGTCCCTATCTTGGGCCTCCCTCAGCAATTATCCCACTACTAACTGACTTGAGTGACAGGGTCCCTCTCACTAGAGCAGTCCCTGGCAACACTCTCTCTCTCTGAGTCTAAGCTACCTCAGTCCCAGGGGGTGCTGGCCTAGTACAGCGAGTCCTGAACTCCTGTACCCTACCTCCTTCCTTGGGCTGCTCTGGTCTCTCACTTCCCTGACTCCTCTGACTGCCAGCTAACGTGTTCTGCCTGCTCACTCTGACTGCTGGCTCTGACTGCTCCAAGCCCACCAAATGTATCCCTTTCCCCAGGAGCTCCCTAAGCCCTATTGGCTCCCTGGTGTCACATGGGGCATACAGAGGCTCATGGGATATGTAGTCCCAGCTCAGAGCCTTCCCTGGTAGGCTAGGGGTTCGCGGGCTTTCTCTCCCCTGCCCTGCGCGTGCGCAAGCTTTCCTGGGCTGCCTCGATCTTCCCTGAGCTCTCCCTGCTCTCGCGCGAGCTTGCCCTGTCTCTGGGGCTTTCCCTGCGCCTACGCGTCCCTGCGCATGCACAACCTGCATCCTAATGGCGGCGCCCTGCTCGTGCGGCCGCCGGGACCTTAGAGACGCGATCGCGGCCTTGGCAACGGCCCGATCGCGTCCCTGGCAACCGGCCGCAGGCAGGAGAAGCCGATCTGCTCCCTGCTCCAGCCCCCACCCTTGGAAGTAGCCGTCGGGGTTTTCGGCACCCGCGATCGAGCTCACCAAGAGGAGGGGGGCCTCCAGGAGCCACGGGAGCTCCAGGCTATACATGTACTGTATATGGAAATAAGTGTATAACGGCTCAGTTGGCAGTAGATAGTTGCCTTGTGTTGCAAAAACCCAGGGTTAATTGTATGCACCTCTATTGTCACTAGATCCTATGTTATGATCATATAGTGGAAAAAGACATATATTGGTGACATAAAGAGTGTTTAGATCCCTCCTTTATTAATATGTGTAGTTTATTCCACATATAGATAGCTGTATATCAGATATAAGTATCAGGAGATGTACCATGAAAGTAGGGTGGAATCACAAAATATAGACACAATTTCTTCAATTGAATGCACCAGAATAGATAAAATGGTAACAAATATTACAAGACATAAAAGAAAAGTGTCCAAATCCAAAAGCAAGAAAAGGGGAAAGAAAAAGGAGAGAAGAAAAAAGAAAAGAAAACGGGGAGAAAGAAGAAAGAAGGGGAATGACGGTGGGGGGGAGAGGGAGGGCGGGAGTGCATTCAATTGAAGATCAGATCTGTGTTCCTCATCCATACTCTGTCACTTCACTGTGTTTAGCTTTGAAGTGTTACTTAGTTTTTATATTAAGCCCATGTGTCTTAAGCTGTGTTTTTTTTTTATATTTTTATGTTTTAGAGTTATCCCTTAGCCTTATCCTTTGGGTATGCATAGAATCGGAGATACCTAATATACTGGATTGAAATACTACATATCAGTGCTGTTTAACTATTTGTGTTCTGACACAGCGATTACCTGTGTGCTTTGCACAGCTGACACAGGGCTAATTAGCCCCGGTTCGCGGGCTTTTTTATTTAAATGTTGGTTTTGAAGCCATTTGTCCAACTCCAAGACGAAGCGCTGAAATAGCGTGAAATGCGTAGAGGAGGAGGAGGAGGTGGTGATGTAGCCTGCTGTCTAGTGTGTGCCTTATACCAATAAAGCCTTTTTGTATTACCGGAATCGTTTGGAATTTGACTGACTGATTGCTGTGGCGCCGGTTTTCACCCCCACCTATCTGCAGCCTGGAAGAGCTGCACGGAGACGCTAATTTTAATACTAGTGTATGGGAGCCGGGAGTCTGAGCTGAACCGCATTGATTTCAGCCTCGGGACCCCCTCCTTCCTGAGATACAGGCCCAATTATGGGGTGCCGGTATCCCCACCATTTTTAAATCCTCCGCGTCACGTGACCGGGGGATTTAAATACTGCAGTAGATACCGGCACCCCATAACGGGGCCTGTATCTCGGGAAGGAGGGTGTCCCCGAGGCTGAAATCAATGTGGTTCAGCACAGGAGACCCCCTGTTCCCATACACTTATTTAAAATCACATTAAAGCAGCTTCATTACCTTAGCGGCTAGCCGCTACGGCAATGAAAGGGTTAAGGCACAGTAGCTGGTTTATTGGCGGCAGATGGGGGGAGTGAAGGGGGTTCTTGGCCCAGGGTGGGTGGTTAGGCCTACTGGGAAGGTTGCACTAGGGGTTAACCTCTTCACTACCTTAGCGGTTGTAACCACTAACATAATGAATGGGTTACCTTCTATTGCCGCCCTCCCGCAAGGCCTAAACACCCACCCTGGAGCAACTACAAGCTTCACCTACCTCCTGTACCAACAACTATGCAGTGCCTGCTATTTAACCCTTTCATAACTTAGCGGTTAGCCACTAAGGTAATGAAACTGTCTGCAATTTTTTTTTTACTGCCCCGGGGACCCAGAGTCTCTGCAGGTCCCCGTCGGCCTCCGGTATTAATTCTGTGCAATTAAAAGAAAAGGCTTTGATGCATCTTGCAATATCTTTAGCACCAGTCTTTATCAGGCGACTAAATATTGCAAGATTTTAAAGTTCGATATGCTTATCACTATATAGTGAATAGCAATTACTGGCAAAATAAATAAATAAAGAAGTGGTTTGGGGCTTTTTTTGGCTTGTTGGATGACTTTTAGGTCAGAGTGTTAAAGGTTGTTAAAAAGCGGTTATAGCATGATACTGCACTGTTATCACTGTTTAGTGAATATCAAAGCAGGCAATATCACGCTATAAAGGCATTTATAGTACTATAAACCAGTTATCACTGTTTAGAGAATAGTGTCTTATTCTTAGCTTTACGAATAAATATTGCATACTGGTAAAATAATATGCTCCAATACGTTTTTATTGTTCTTATTATCACACCACTACTGCAATAAAGTACAGCCTATACTCAAGTATCTAATTTACAACAGTTTAAATTATCTGTGTCCTGCCCCGTAAACTCCAATAAACGTCAGCACAATGTTTGTATCACTGACTGCACAATTTCCTAAGGCAATTATGCACAGCTTCTTGGCATAATTCATGGGCAATTTAACCCCACAATCAGTACAAGTCAGTGCTTACTTTTAGCTAAAGCCTCCTTAGTCCTCTCTGACTCCCCTTTTGTGTCAGGTTAATGGTGTGTTCCCTTAAGTTTTAATTCCACCCAGTCCAGCGGAGACTAGGGTTGGGCTGAGCAACTCCAGTCTTCAAGGGCCACTGAGGCCAGGTTTTCAGATATACCTGCTTCAGCACAGGGCTGAGTCATAGTGACTGAGCCACCTTTGCTGAAGCAGGGAAATGCTGAAAACTTGGCCTGTTGTAGGCCCTTGAGAACTGGGATTTTATCCACAGGGATAAAATACAACATCAGCGTCAGGGAAAATAAGTACCTTTGGTGCCAAACCTGCCCCTAACGAGCCTTCCAGCATCCCAAACCTTGCCAATGGGAACAGAGTAACTTCACCTGTGTGACAGTACCTGCTGCCAAGAGGCGCCTCGGCTTTTGCAAAAACCCACGTCTGGGACATCACTCCCGTGCATACTCTGTGACAGAGATGTAACGTTGCTGACTGCAATCAGGATACGGACCCGCAGGGCAGAGGTAGGTAGAGCGATACACCAACCTTGGCCTGGGACCAGAGGCCTGAGATGCACGGGTAGTCAGGTCCAGTTCCGGGGTCAAGGCAGGCAAGGGTAGTCAGGTACAAGCAGGAATCCAAACACCAGCAAGACAAACAGGATCATAGGCAGAGCAAGGCACAGAGTATTTGGCACAAGCAAAGAAAGGGAGCAACTGCCTGCTATTTTAAGCCAGGAGCAGCTGCTGACAATAGAGGACCAGAGAGAGGCCGATTTCCTGTCAGCAGCCATCTTAGGCAGGGCATGATATGACCTGGTCTGTTGGCCATCTTGGCAAGTAGACAGAACCCTTATAGTATCCCCCCTTCAGGGTCAAACTCCGGGGTGACAAGGCCCTGGTTTATCCGGATGTAGACGGTAGGGGAAGTCGGGGTGTATTTTGGCAAGGCGGACGAGTACTTGGGGAAGGTTGGGGTGTAATCCGGGGAGCTGGGGCTGTAGGAGGGGCTGGTTGGGATGTATTTGGGGCTGGTGTAAGGAATCCGCTCCATGGTTTACTGGTTGCCTTACCTTGCAGACCGGTGCAGTTCTGGAACAGCTCTCCTGAGGTTTGCTGCAGCCTGGATTCACTCACCAAAGCAATACACACTCCCTCTGGTATCTACTGCAGCTGTGCAGCCTTTCACTGCAACCTATACTTGCATTCACTCATTAGGAGCAGTACCTTCACACCCCCGCCGGGGATTGGCCCGCTGGCCTTTAAGTACTGTCTTCCCATAATGCTCCCTGCCGAGCATAGTCCTAACTGGATGTCACTACCTGTTCTGCCACAAGCTCTCGCTTGTTCTCCTATGCTGATACCAGGTTCCGCCCTGCGTCCTTCAGTTCCCTTCAAGCCGCTTGTTCTCCTATGCTGATACGGAGGTTCCGTCCTGCGTCCTTCAGCTTCCTGTTCTCCTGTGCTGAAGCAGAGGTTTCATCCCTGCGTCCTTCAGCCTCCAGGATTCCTGCACTGAAGCGGATGTTTCGTCCCTGCGTTCTTCAGTCTCCTGGATCCCTGCACTGAAGCGGAGGTTTCCCTGTGTATCTCCAGCTTCCTGGTTCCTGGGGCCTACTCTTTCCCTAATCTAGAGAGGCCGTGTCCTGGTTCCTGCGCTGAAACAGAGGATTCCCCAGTCCGCTCAGGACTCTTGCGCTGTGCACTGGTTTTCCCGTGCAGCTAGGCGGTGTGCTACGCTGGTCTGCTTACCATCTCCTGTGACCAGCACCATGGGCCATGGTCGTCGCACGCGCAGAGGCCAACCCCGCGCTCCTAAGCTGAAGCGGGGCTCCCCTGACTACATGTTGCCGAACTATTGCTTGAACAATGTTTATCCTGATGTCTCCTGTCCTGACCCTGGCTTGTACAACGACGACGCTGTCTTCTCCTATCCTGATCCTGCGATATATGACAACGAACTGTGCAATCCGGATCAGCCTGCGCGGTCTCAGGTCGGTGCTTTTACAACCCCACCTCAGCCTCGCGGTCTGACCCTGGTTTGTGGCGAGCAGAACCCTGACAGCTGGTCAGGGAATAACTGGACAAGCTTGGACTTTAACTGTGCGAGCTTGGGGTATAATTTTGAGACTACAGGGTGCCTCGGGCTGGAGGACGAGTAACTGGGACTAGTGGAGCTGTAGCTGGGGGATGTCGGGAAGCAACTGGAACTGGTCAGGCTGTAACTGGGACAGGTGGGGCTGTACCTGGTGGAGATTGGGGAGTAACTGGGGGAGGTGGGAGAGTAGGAGGGGGAGGTTGGAGAGTAGGTGGGCAACTTGGCCTGGGCTTTTTTTTTTTTTCACAAATATTTTTATTGGGTTCATATACAACTTGCATACAGATATTTTTCAGGTACAGTATATAACATTGTTTAATCGCATACCTCGAAATGTTCCTACTGTTTCGCAATTATCTTAGCACAAGTTCATGGGTATGATTGACGTGGGATTGTCACGGCTCTGCTTTCTCCATTTGTTAGTCTTTTGAGTTGTTAATTCTTTCCCTTTTTGGGCTCATGTTTAGTTTGTGTTTGTAGTAGTTTAGTTACTCCCCATTCCTGGGTGAGAGCTGGTGTCTTTTATTTACCATTTCTATAGTCTAGCAGAGCCCTTCCTCCCCTCTACATTTTTCAATTTCCTTCAGTTTTCTTCCTTCATATATCTCTGTTACTTAGCCTAGTTTCATTGTTGTGCTCTCCACAAAGCTGCAGTTGTTACTCAATTTTGATCTATTCTATTCTAACTATAAACTCAAACTCAACTAGACATGTTGGTCCCTTGTCATTTTCTTCATTTCCAACGCGTCAGATGTCCCAGCCGCCCCACACGTCTCAAACGTCCCAAGCGTCTTCCCAGGCTTAGGTCTATGGTATTTCCTGTCGTGTCTGGTATGCATTTTAATACACTTTGTGAAACTGGAAGTCCCTTCCCCTTGTTGTCTCATGACTTCCAGTTAGTAACAGGTTACTTGGTAATTTCCCCTGCCCTTTTTTATTTTTAAAGTTTTAAGTTATATACCATCTTCTGTCCACATATCTGTTCCTTCTAGGAATCAGTCCCACTTTTGGTGGAAGTCCCCCATTGTTCTGTTTCTGTCTAAGCGTGTCTCCAGTCTGTCTATTGTCGTTAGTTTGTACAGTAAGTTGTGTAGGTTCTCTATCGAGGGTTGGAGTGGCAGTATCCAATTTAGCATAATGGTCTTCCTTGCAGCTAAGTGTATAATTTCTGTGGGTCTTGTCACAGTTCTGCTAATTTGTTTGCCTTCTATCCAATTCTCTATGTTCACGAAGTTCATAGGAATTGGGTCTTTGGCCCATGAAATCTTTAGTTTTGTTTTTATGTATCTTGGTTGTTGGTCCCAATATCTGGAAATGTGTTCACAGGACCAGAGGCAATGTTTGAGGTCAGCTTTAGGTACCTTGCACTTTGGACATTCTGTTGTGTCTTCTGTCCTTGTGTAACGTGTGCTCACCACAAACAAGGTGGGATCATGAAGCCGAGGTTGGGAATGTTGATAGCCACCAACCTGCAACCGAGCAGCCACGGAGTGCAGAGTTGTAGTCGTGTAGCTGGGTCAGGGAAGGAGAAGTCAGATTGGTTGAGGTACTTGCCGTAGTCTAGGATTGGAGAGATCGGGTTGGAGAAGCCAGGAATCTGGGTGCAAGCTGAGGTCAATATACAGGAAGCAAGACAAGGCAAAGGCAGGACAGCAAATGCTAGAGGTAAGCACAAGTCACAAGAACAGAGTTTATGCTCAGCCAGTTTGCAAGAGGACTGGCTGAGCCTACAAGGAACAAGCCGCCAATGGAGAAGCAGCAGGGAGCTGTGACCAATAAGTAATCACAGGTATACTGTGTACTGATGGGCAGGGGCGGAGTGAGTAGCAGCTGTGGAATAGTTGAGTGAATTAACCCCTTGCTTTTCTGTGTCCGCGCGACGTCTGTGCGTAGCTAGCGTGTGCCGTGCATTGCCCATGTCGTCACGGGAATGGAGCCTGGAGACGGTCCCTTCGGTGTTTCCCTTCCAAGCAGCGCGGCGCCTGTGCGCAGGTTGCGTCCGACGCGCGTCACTTGTGACGTCGTGAGGTAAGTCATGGGGCGGGGCCTAAGCCCGATCCTGACACCTTGTTTTTATCTGTCTTGTGAATGCGATGTAAGCCCTGTGTGTTATTTTGAATTACATTTCCCTCCATGTCTCTGAAGGTATAGTCTTGTGTATTCTCTGGTTTCCTTTTATCAGTTGGTCAATACTTTGTATCTCTGTGAAATTCTTTTTCCAGGCCTCAAGTGTATTAGCGTGTGTGGTTTCCATATCTTGATTTCTTATAATGTTATATAGTTCTGACAGTGTGCGTTTCCCCCCCCCCCCCCTTTTAAACTAAAATAGTTATCAAGTTTGTTTAGTAGTATGGATGTTTTGTAGTTTGTCAGCTTTTTGCAGTGACTAATTAATTGTGTATGTGAAAAGGCATGTATCAGGTTTTGGGGAATGTCCCATTTTTCGGCAAGTTTATCTTTATTAATCAGGTGGTCTAGACATGTGATGCCTTTCTCTTTCCATACTTGGAATGAAGACTGGGTGGACCCCGGTGTGAAGCTGGGGTTGTCTTGAATTGGTATATATCTTGAGATAGTAAAAGATCGTTTACATTTTTTTCCTGACGGTTTTCCACATTACTGTGGTGTCTTTGAATAGAATGTTATTTCTTTTAGTTAATGGGATATCCCTCCATCCTTTGTGGATTAGTTCTCTCAGGGAGGACTCTGGTGAGAACTCTTTTTCTAGTTATGGGGAGCAGTGGTGGTTAGTGTACTGAATCCCGTCCCCTACGTGTCTCATTACACAAGGTAAATTGTAATTCCTAATGTTCGGTAAATTGACGCCTCCCATTTCTTTTGGTAGCTGTAGTTTTTTTAGGGCTATTCTACTTCTCTTATTTCCCCACAGGAATGTTGTCATTGCTCTGCTTATTTCGTTAACATCTGCATGTTTCAGTAGCATGGGGAGAGTTAGCATAGGGTACAAAAGTCTGGCAAATGATATTATTTTGATCACATTTGCTCTACCGAAGAGTGACAGTGGTAGTGTCATCCAGTTTTTTAATTCTCCCACTATTTTTTTATAATTGGTTTGAAATTGTTGTCGTACAGTCTGGAGAGATCTGCTTCCAGCATTACCCCTAGATATCTAATGGTTTTTTTTTGTGATTTTTACTGGGAAAATAAATGGCTCTTTTGTGTTGCGAGGTTCTTTAATATATATAATTTCCGTCTTGGATATATTGATTTTTAAATCCGGCAACTGACCCAAATATTTATATTTGTTGCAATATCTGTTTAATTGATTCGTTGGGGTTCGTCATGAACAGTGCTTGTCAAATCACCCAAAAATCTACTCACCGAACAAGAAAATCTACTTGCCACCTAGTCCCGCCCCCAACCCCTGCCTAGTCCCACCCCCATTCCTACTTTAAAAAAAAAATTGAATAAATTCCTAGTAAGAACAACATTTGTTTTTGACATAAGTTTATTGTATTACATTATACTACAATTAGTCCTTGGTGTGTGTGTGTGTGTGTGTGTGTGTGTGTGTGTGTGTGTGTGTGTGTGTGTGTGTGTGTGTGTGTGTGTGTGTGTGTGTGTGTGTGTGTAAATGTCGGATCTAGGAAAAAAGCCAGATGTGAATGACTAGTTTCTTGAACCCCTTAACCAATGCCTGGACACCCCCGCTTCACAATATCTAAAGCAGCCATCCCGCCTGGGATCTTACCTGATCCGCAGTCTCTCAATGTCCAGGTACCCTCATTCCCGCAATGCTATACATTGGAGGGGAGGTGTTCCCTACCTGTCTTCTGGGTTAGGGGGGATTCTGATGTCTTCCGTGTGAATCTTGAGTTAGATCTGGAAGAAAGCAATATAGGTTATTTCAGTGTAGAATAGGGCAGTTAAGATGTACAGGGTAAATAAGATATCCAGATCCAGCGTGTGTGAGAGAGAGTGTGGGTGATAGGCACAGAGAGGGGGTGAGCGACAGAGAGAGAAAGAGAGGGTGAGCGACAGAGAGAGAAAGAGAGGGTGAGCGACAGAGAGAGAAAGAGAGGGTGAGCGACAGAGAGTAAGAGAGGGTGAGCGACAGAGAGAGTAAGAGAGGGTGAGCGACAGAGAGAGTAAGAGAGGGTGAGCGACAGAGAGAGAGGGTGAGCGACAGAGAGAGAGGGTGAGCGACAGAGAGAGGGGGAGCGACAGAGAGAGAGAGGGTGAGGGACAGGGTGAGGGGGTGAGGGAAAAGCAGGGTGAGGGAGAGACAGTGAGGTAGAGAGAGTGAGAGACAGAGTGGCGGGGTGACAGAGTGACGTGACTGACTGGGTGGGGGGTGGGGTGATTGGAGGTGGGGTGACTGATGGGATGACTGACTGGGTGATTGGGTGGGGGGGTGACTGACTGGGTGACTGGGTGGGGGGGTGACTGACTGGGTGACTGGGTGGAGGGTTACTTCTGATGTCCTGCACACACACTCTCTCTCTCCCATACACACACACACACACACACACACACACACACACACACACACACACACACACACACACACACACACACACACACTGTCTCTCTCCCCTATACACACACACACACACTGTCTCTCTCTCTCACACACACACACACACATGCACTGTCTCTCTGTCTCCCACACACACACACATGCACTGTCTCTCTCTCCCCCGTACACACACAGTGCCATACACACACAGGGGGAAGGGAGGAAAGGCCGCAACCGAGCACCACCATTGATTTCACACTCCCCCCCTCCCATCTCCCGCCCCGCCAGCTGACACGGGGACCGGGTTGGACATCCCCGCTCCCATCTCCCACCCCGCAGGCTGTAATGGGGACCTGGGGGGAAGTGGAGACCTGGGGGGACATCCCCGCTCCCATCTCCCACCCCGCAGGCTGTAATGGGGACCTGGGGGGAAGCGGGGACCTGGGGGGACATCCCCGCTCCCATCTCCTGCCCCGCGGGCTGAAACAGGGACCTGGGGGGAAGCGGGGACCTGGGGGGACATCCCCGCTCCCATCTCCCGCCCCGCGGGCTGACCCGGGGACCGGGGGGGGGGAAGCGGGGACCTGGGGGGACATCCCCGCTCCCACTAGAACGCGAATCCGCTTATAACGCGGTCTGAGCATGGCTCCCGATTTTTAAACGTGGTCTAGGGGTTGTGGACCCCATGGACAGAGTTATAACAGGGTTCAGCTGTGTGTATATATATATATATATATATATATATATATATATATATATATATATATATATATATATATATATAGAAACCCTGTCTTCCCATAAGAGAAGGCACAAAAGCAGCAACACTCAGATAAAGCAAAAAGACATGTATTAGCAGTTACAAAACAGCACACTATAAACCCAACGTTTCGGTCCTAGGCAGGACCTTCCTCAGGGGGGTGCTCCTGCCTAGGACCGAAACGTTGGGTTTATAGTGTGCTGTTTTGTAACTGCTAATACATGTCTTTTTGCTTTATCTGAGTGTTGCTGCTTTTGTGCCTTCTCTTATGGGAAGACAGGGTTTCTATATTGATTTCTATGGAGCATGCACCTTGACTTTACATTTGTTGCTTGGAGTGCTGGCTGCTGCTTTTTGTTATATATATATATATATATATATATATATATATATATATATATATATATATATATATATATATATATATATATATATATATATATATAAAAAGAAACGACCTAGGCGCAAATAAGCCAGGAAAGAAACAAAGAGAAAAATATCATAGGGCAGTATGTCTGTAATTTTCGGATATTAAGGTGGTAAGATATGCACTTACACTTAGTTCAGTAAATTAAAGCTTTTAATCCTCAATGGGACTCAGGAACTCTGCCTCTGGCTGTCCTTGTGATTTCTGTGTGTCTCATTCACTTCACTTTCACTGGTTACTCCAGAAAGCTGCTGCAGAATCACCGTCCGTCTGCTGCTAGACGATACCTTTGCAAGGGATGAAACTCACCGGGAGGGGGGGGGGGGGGAAACGGGGGGGGGGGAGGGGTGGAGTGGAAAAGGGACAATAGAACAAGGTATAGTGTAAAACCTTTTAATAAAATCTATCTAAAAAATAACAAACAGTATTCCACTCACATGCTGTGAAATAAAATCAGGCAGTTGAGAGTTTAAATGAGTCTCTCACACTCGTATCTGTCTCTCTCCGGTTCTCTGCACTGCTGCTGTACTGGATCACTTCCGCGTCATGTGCTCCGGCTCCGACTCTCGCGAGACTTCGTCTTCCAATGACGTCAGTGCGCTGCCTCTGCTCCGGTAACAAGTCCTGTCCACAGCGCATCTCAAACTGCACAACTGGAAACGTCTGCCCTACGCGTTTCTCCACTTGGGCTTCCTTAGCACCTGAGGAGTCAGGAGTCTAACTCGCATGTATATCCCTATCTGCAATGTTGACTGGGTAAGCCAGTTACCAACTTTAAATAACACACAGAGATAACATTGAGTCCTTAACTCTCAGATGGGGACAGCGTTCCAATAGATCCTCAGGTGCTGTATTGTGCCTATGTGAGATTGGGTAGGGGAAACAGGGTTACATATATATGGATGTATGTATGTATGTATGTAACCCTGTTTCCCCTACCCAATCTCACATAGGGTCTGTTTTGTGAAATATTGCTCTGGTCACTTTGGAGCATACCTGCTAGTAACAGGAGGGCCTGGATCTCCCGCGGTGACATGGGAGATAACAGGACAGGCTTCTGGGGTTGTGCCCGAATTCTTCTTACTGATGCAGCGCCTCCATCTTGTGCAGCCCCCAGCTGTATGGGGTGAAGTATCTGCAAAAGAATTGTTCTCCCTCGCCTCCCAATATACTTCGCTCTTAGGCAGGAGGTAAAACGCAGATGTATTTATTGTTGGTCTTCTCTATTCAGCGGCACGTCTCTCACACACAGCAGACAGAAGGTATTCACCCTCAGGATATCCCTAAACTCACTCCTGGACAAAGGAACCAAGAGTGGTTCCTGCTCTTCCCCTACCCTCTTTTAGGGTAGGAGGTATGGGATTACCCCACACTCCCCTAGGGGAGGCCTTAAGCCTACCAGAGCTCTGGCAGCTTATCACGGGTACCTCTCTCAACGGTAGAGACCAACTCACTAATTAGGAAGTGGCAGCACAGTAAATAGTTCCAACAGGCAGCACCCCTGTGTCTTCTAATTGGACACAGAGCCTGATGACACTGCCTCACTGCACTACCTAACGTGGGGAAAACCCATGATTACTCCTGGCAACCTGCCCTTACCAGGTATTACTGCACAGGAGGAGGAAGACCTATAGCCCAGAACTACCCAGGGATACATATATATATATATATAACATCGCCGGAAGAAGAGATCAGTGTATCTCGAAAGCTCGCACAAATAAAAGCATTTCGTTAGCCACAGAACGGTATCATCTATTTATTTTTTGATTATTGAAGCTCGGCTAACACGGTACTGATACTACATTACATATATGTAACGGGTTTTCAACCCCCCAATCTCACATTGGCCCGGGTGATCTAACCATTCCCCATTACATGTTCGTGTTTGGTGGTGAACCTGTAGGCAACAGGACTCCTGAGTCTCCCGCTTGATGGTATTAGGGGATGTCATCAGGACAGGTAGCTGAGGTAGTGGGTGCGAGTTCAATTTACATCATGTGCAGCGCCTCCACCTCATCAGGATCTGTGCTTCCGCAGGGAGATGGTCCTGGTGAGGAACTCCTTCTCGGTGGTGACTGCCACTGCTGAGTAATCTCACACTCACACAGTGGGGGTTTCATTAACAAGATCATCTTTATTGTAGATTGGGATGTAGCAGACTGCCCCATGCAGCTGCCGGCTCTAGCCGCACATCTCTTCGTGCTGTCCCTTTGCCAGGTACGCCCTTCCGTATTGAAGTGGGATTCCCTCTTCTCCTAGGGAGACCCTCTCTGTGCCAGGTCCCTGGACACAGAGTGGCTATGACAGACTTGATTGGTCAACTTGCACCGCTAGTTACTGCACTAGGGTCACAAAGCGTTCCTACAATCCCTTATGCAGGAAAATACAAGTTACCAGCTACTTCACATAACTGCTGGAACACACACTAACTAACTGTGTTGTGCCTTATATACTTCAGTAGGCAGGCGCATCCCTGATGTCACTATCCAGGGACTCAGAGCATACAGCCACTCCCCTCCATACACAGGGCACCTCACCAGGGTGTGAGGGAAAACCTCCATAACTACTGCTGGCATACCCGTACTTATCAGGACTTACTGCCAACAGAGAGGAAAGTAGTATACCATTATTATGCATGGCTATATACTCCCCCTGGTGAATCCCCACCGTCCCGGCTGGGGCCTAAATTTGGTGTACCTTGCGCCAGGAAACACTGTAACAGAACACACAAATTAAGCGTCAAACATTACCATATTTACATAATAATGTCAGAACCTCACGCTCACTGACCAGCAGGGGCGTTAAAGAAAATATCAGACCTCTCTTCTTCGGGACCTAATAATAGTGTCGAGGGTCTGGTTTCTTCACCTCCCGTCCCGCTGCATCGGTGACTGTCACGCTATACTCTCGAGGCAGACCTCGCTCATTACAGTACACCGCTTTGTGCATGTAAATGCTGCGCCCGATTTTCCAAACCCTCATCAGTTGGGAAACCCTCTGCTCAACCTGAACTCCCTTAATGGCCCCTCCCTTATTAACAATGTAGTACTCTATGTCAGTACGGAGCCACCTCTCTCGATTATCCTCTATTTCACGCATCAGAGGTTCGGGGACATAAGGGTACTCAAGCCCATGAGACCGCTTATACTTTGCCATAATGGCTCGTTCCGCTCGGCAGGCCCGGGTCAATTTAGTTTGCCCAGCCCTTCCCGGTAACACCCATGACAGGGGCTCGTCGGACTCCACCGGATCCTCCAATCCTTCGGAACCCTTGGGTTTAATAAAACCCCCTTTAATTCGGTTCCACCTCACTCTCAACTCTCTGAGGTATGCCTCATCACTGAACTCCCGGGAGCCCACCAATGGTCTACTATCCCATCCATTTCTAAAATGAAACGGGTGCGGTCTATGCATGCGACATAACCCTCATATAGTGGTGCCCACCATCTAGTTTCCCGTACATCCTCTGAGTTGGATTCTAGTGGCTCTTCCTCTTCAGGCCCGCCCGATGATACCCCTAAAGTACCCTCAGATGGCGTAACCTTTCCCCGAGGCTGTGATCTGTGTCTACCCATGGTACTCAATACACTAGTACTATCACTGGGTACCGACCCTTGTCGGGAAATCCTCCCTCCACCCTCCGATCCAGCATCCGAAGTTCCCCAGTCCAGGCTTTCAGTCCGATCCTCGGTAGGCCCCCGGGAATCCCCTGACATCCCCAGGCTAGAAGTAGACCCGAATGAACAAGTGACAGGGACAGGGGATTTAACTAGGGCCTTGGGACTAACTCTGGGAGTGGACGGGGTTGGGGGACGGGGCCGGACGGTAGGTATCGGCAGGGTTACGACCTGCTCCTCAGCAATACCTGACACGCTTCCGCCACAAAGTCCGTTCTTTTCTTTGACAGCTGGGCTCCTCTCTCTCCGGCTCGAGCGCCCATTCCGTCTGTCAGTAGGGGATCGACTTCCGTTGCTTGACCGCAGAGGCGCGATCATCTCCCACTCGATGCCGCTCTGGTCATCCGGAACTGCCTCTGGACACGCACGTGCTGCGACGCCATCTTGGGTTGGGTCCCCAATCGAGACCTCTTCCTCCACGAGGACATCCGGCAACGCCCGTCTGCTACGCGGTCCAGCCTGGCCCTGGATCCGCTCTTCTTTCACCTCCACCCCCATGGTCTGCGGCAAGCACTGGGCTGGCCTACTGCTTCGCAGCGTCGGGGTGGATCGACCTCCTTCCGACCCGCTAGTCACCACGGCAGTGGGACTCCGGCGATCGGGTTGTCGCGGTACTGGAGACACTCGACTCCGTGTCTCCACACCACGCGGGATAGCATCCCGCCATGGTGTACCACTGGTATGGTACTCTGTTAACAAGTCCTGGGTATCAGCCAGTCTGGCACACTCCTCGTCCGAGGACTCCAACATACAGTTCGGGCTGGGCATTCCAGTAGGGGACCGCCGATGGGCTCCTTTCCGGTCACCTCTCCGATGGCTGGATTTCTCTGCCTTGAGAACCCGGCCTGATTCCTGCTTCGCGGGACCTGCACTCTCCCTCCATAGTGCACCCGGAAGCTCCGCTGCCGACATCGGGGTAGAATCTTTCACTCCCACGGCTTGTACTGGCACAAACGTTGTCATGGGCCACATATATTGCAGTCCACAGTGAGGGCATCGAGCCTCGCTGCCCACAGCTCCACCCGGCAGTCTGCACTGCAGGCAGAGACAGACCACTGTCTCCACACCCTCTACGCGGATAATCAGGAAGCCTCCTGGAACCGAATAGGGATGGGTAGAGATCAAGGGACTCTGGTCCACTTTCTCGGAATGTTCAGCCATAGTCACCAACAGAGGCACTCTTTTTAGAGGTCTGTATCGATCAATGGCTCTTCGCAACTGAAGGGCAGGGGCTGGTTGAGCAACCCCTCCTCTTACTTTCTCCATCGGCATCCAGCGGAACAGCAAACCACTCCCCCTTGTTGAAACTAGGGGGATGTCTCGTAGACTTGTAGGCTGACCCAGCACAGGTGCAGAGTGAGTCATAGTCCATGAGGGCGCGGCTCCAGCTTTCGCGCCAAACTCCCCAGCAGGGTGGGGTTTTCTCGTTGCCGCCAATCCTGGCCAACAATTAGCAAACTGCAAAGTTGCAAGACTTTCTGCAGCTGGCCCACGCGGTGGCCCGGGAACGCGGGAACCGCCATCTTGGTTCGTATTGTCTTTCTTCATATTTGAGGTAGCGTCTGGCTGTTTGTTTATTGGTGTATAACAAAGTCCATTTCATTCCTCCCATCTCGCAAGACTGTCATCCTCACCAGTCTCGAGGGTACTTTCCCGAGAACATAGACAGGACAAACACGGTGCAGCCACGGCTTTCACGCCATTCCATAACAAGCTCACAAAAGTCTCTTCTGTAGCTTTTTCTTCTTCCTCAGCCCGGCATCCTGGACCTTCTGCTCTTTGCAGATCCTCCATTCTGACGGTTGTTTCTCGATCACTGTATACTAGATTATTGTACATGGAGCTCCGCTCTGCGGGGCAGCTACCACATCAGTACAATAAACATGCCTTGTGCACCACCTTATGTACCTAACGTAGATCTGACTCGTGTTTGCACTACCTCAGGCTAGGCTCACTCTCTCAGTGTCTACTGTATCTCCTTCCTCCCAGTCTGTGCTCCCTTCGGTAAGTGATCTGGAATGGGCTAGAGTACTCTGGGGCTTCCATGCAGTACTTGGGCGTCTACCTCTCTTGGTCAGCCTAGTGCAGACCCTCTCCAGGATTCCTGACCACGTTAACAGGCTATACCTTCAGGCATCCTACCCCTAGCTCCAGCTCAAGGTGACTCGGACAGCTATAGCCCCTCTCCAGACCCACTAACTCCTCTCAGGTTCCCAGGTCATCCCTGCGGTTCCATCCCAACACAGCACAAAGTGGCAGCATACACGTTCCCTGTTTCCTAGTGTGTGCCTAGCAAAAGCCTGTCCTGTTAACAGGTCTATCTCAGCAGCGCCTCCAATTGTAACGAGTTTTCCCCCCCCCAATCTCACATTGGCCCGGGTGATCTAACCATTCCCTATTACATGTTCGTGTTTGGTGGTGCACCTGTAGGCAACAGGACTCCTGAGTCTCCCGCTTGATGGTATTAGGGGATGTCATCAGGACAGGTTGCTGAGGTAGTGGGTGCGAGTTCAACTTACATCATGTGCAGCGCCTCCACCTCATCAGGATCTGTGCTTCCGCAGGAAGATGGTCCTGGTGAGGAACTCCTTCTCGGTGGTGACTGCCACTGCTGAGTAATCTCACACTCACACAGTGGGGGTTTCATTAACAAGATCATCTTTATTGTAGATTGGGATGTAGCAGACTGCCCCATGCAGCTGCCGGCTCTAGCCGCACATCTCTTCGTGCTGTCCCTTTGCCAGGTACGCCCTTCCGTATTGAAGTGGGATTCCCTCTTCTCCTAGGGAGACCCTCTCTGTGCCAGGTCCCTGGACACAGAGTGGCTATGACAGACTTGATTGTCAACTTCCACCACTAGTTACTGCACTAGGGTCACAAAGCGTTCCTACAATCCCTTATGCAGGAAAATACAAGTTACCAGCTACTTCACATAACTGCTGGAACACACACTAACTAACTGTGTTGTGCCTTATATACTTCAGGAGGCAGGCGCATCCCTGATGTCACTATCCAGGGACTCAGAGCATACAGCCACTCCCCTCCATACACAGGGCACCTCACCAGGGTGTGAGGGAAAACCTCCATAACTACTGCTGGCATACCCGTACTTATCAGGACTTACTGCCAACAGAGAGGAAAGTAGTATACCATTATTATGCATGGCATATATATGTGTGTGTGTGTGTGTGTGTGTGTGTGTGAGAGAGAGATATCGATCCTGCACTCCAGTGGTGGAGAAGTAATAGCTGGTGCTAAGGTCATAAAAATACACAGCATACAATACCTGAAAGGTAAAGACTAAAAAGTGCTCTTGTCTCGTTACCTTTCAGGTATTGTATGATATATATGTATTTCACATAATGTCCAATAGAATGAAAACAAGGAGCAAATGCTAGAATGAGTATCTGAAAAAGCCACTAGGGTAGATGGATTCATTGTTGTTCTCTTTACCTGTTTCAATTTATCTGCTATCAGTAAAACATTTGTATTCTAAATATTGGATTCTGGGTGCTCCTTTTGCTTTTTTCCCTGTATACATCAACAGACTGATCTGTCTGTTTCTGGGAGCAGCATAAAATCCCAGGAGTCTATACATGTGTTATGTACTAATCTTGTCGCCTCACTTTTTATGTAATTATTTTTCAAATAGATATATTACACTCACTTATCTTTACATTTTTTTCACTGTGATTATATTTTTGTCACTAGAGCCATACTCACCTATTTGTGTGTAACGGTTGTTCCCCCACCCTGTGGGAGATTTCCCTGTTACCAGGTGTATGGTGCATGCTACCTGTAGGCTCAATAGAGGCTGAGGTGTCCACCGATGGTATTGGGGACTGCAGAACAGACTTCTGGGGTACATACCCGGCATTTACTCCATGGTACTCAGCACCTCCATCTGCTGTAGGCTCCAGATGTCTGAAGGTAATCTCCCAAAGTAGAATGGTTTCCTCTCCCCCAAGAAAGATCACACACCAGGCAGGAGGTGTATGAACTGCTAGTTCGAAGTCCAGGGGAGCGTCGCCGAATGCCCAAAAAAGAAGAAATGTGGATAGTGTAATACAGTATAAACCGTGAAATAAAAAATGAAATAAGGCTTCCAATTTCCTACTCACAAGTGAAGTAGAAAAAGGAGCATGTGTGCCAGTCTTTGACTATAAATTGTCCCAGTCTGGGCGGTGGGGTATATGCGGTCAGCAATCTCAGACAAAAGAGAAAAAAACCATAGTGCAGATCAAACAACAAATTTATCAATGAAAAGCTCACAAATGGAGGCTTACATGGGTCCAGAAAGTTAAAGCAGTGAACAGCTGGGCGCCTCGGTGTGTCGCGACTTTCACCACCTCGGTACACTCTGCTGCAGCTCTCGCGTGCGTCTGGTCCCGTGGCGTCACTTCCGGATTGTGTCGTCACGGCTACCCGGAACGGAGGACACCAACAGGGATCCCTCTGCTTCTCTCTCTCCTCCAAGATGGCTAACGAGCCAAACTCAACGCGTTTCGACATGATGACGTCTTCCTCCGGAGTGGCTAATTCATGCTAATAGCTGAATATATATACCCTATACTAAACTCTGATTGGTACAATAGTACCAGCTCATAAACAGCTTTAATATGATCTAATACACATAAACGTATAATCCGTGCGTATAATAAGAGACTATATAAACAATATGAACATTATAAAATTAATCTTTACGATGGCATAATACAAATTAAACAATATACATATGATAACTAAATAAAAAAAATATATAGATATAATGGCTAGATTGAAGTGATGCATTAAACCAATTATATAAATAACCTTATAAATTAGCAGGTGGAACCAATAAATCTAAACATTGTTTACACATACTCGTATATGATGTTAAATTACACAATACAAATACATATATTTAAAAAAAAACGACATTAATGGTTATGTTGCCCCCAAAACAACATAACCAAACTCATTCTCTAGCTAAGATAATAATCATTAAAAACGGCGATTGTTAACCTATTAAACATATGCGGGAAGAGAACAAGAAAAAACATAATTAACATCCAGTACATATTTAAATATTGTAAAATTTAAAAAAAGGAACATATTAAATGGAAATCAGTATTGACAAGTACATATTAACTATAAAAATTCTATAAGAATACTCCTATATCAAGCCAGCGTTTAGACCATCTGGAACTAACGTCTTAAGTGTAAATATCCAAAAGGATTCCCTCTTTGTTAGTTCCAGGTCTCTATCTCCCCCTCTCCAATGGGGAAGAACATGTTCTATAGCACTACATTTAAAGCCTGATACTGTATATCCCCTTGATGTTTCGTAATAAAATGTTCAGACAGAAGATGGGTCATGACTCTACGTCTAATATTGCCAATATGTTCTAATATTCTGATGTTCATTTGTCTCTTAGTCTTACCAACATATTGTAGCCCACATGGGCACTCAATAAGATAAATCATATAGATGTTTCTACAAGTGATATGTTTTTTAATACAGGCATACCCCGCATTAACATACGCAATGAGACCAGAGCCTGTATGTAAAGCGAAAATGTACTTAAAGTGAAGCACTACCTTTTTTTCACTTATCGATGCATGTTCTGTACTGCAATCATCCTATACATGCATAACTGATGTAAATAACGCATTTGTAACAGGCTCTATAGTCTCCCCGCTTCGGTACAAGTAGGGAGTTGGTATTGCTGTGCAGGACGTGCTGACAGGCGCATGCGCGAGCTGCCGTTTGCCTATTGGGCGACATGTACTTACTCGTGAGTGTACTTAAAGTGAGTGTCCTTAAAGCGGGGTATGCCTGTAGTGTACTTCTTTTTAGTCATGTTGGAAATAAAATCATATGTATCTATTGCTCGATAAGCACAAGCTTTGCACGTAGTACAGCCAAATAAACCTTTTATATTAGGTAGCCATCTATTTATTGATTTTATTGTTTCTTGGCAGTGCACTGGGTGCCAATTGATCTTTTAATGTGCTTGCTCTTTTAAATATAATAACTGGTTTGTCAGGAACCATATTTCCTATAATCTGGTAATTCTTGACTATATGCCAGTATCTATTTACAATGTTCACAATTTTTCAAGCTTGTCTATTATAATTTGTAATAAAGGAAAAATTGAAATAATTTTTGTCTTGTTTCTGTTTCTTAGATGTGTCTTTTAATAGATCTTCTCTTTATAGATTTTCAACTTTTTGTATTGCCGACTGAACAATTTGCTTATTGTACTCTTTCTCATAGAACCTTTCCTCAAGAAATTTAGTTTGAATCATAAAGTTTGCATCATCGGTACAATTTCATACAAGGAGGTGTATGAAACCAGAACCGGTTTATTCTCTCTGTACACAGCAGTCGGTAGGCAGCTCTGCCTTTAGGCAGTCACATCTCTGGTCTCAAACTTCAGACCTTCACTATGGGTCAAGGGCCCCCGCAGCAGTCCTAGCTCTTCCCTGATCCTCTAGCAAAACATGGGGTATAGGTAATCACTTACTTCCCCGGAGGGAAGGTAACCTGGGCCTGCTAGTGCACAGCAGCCTAGGTGTGATAACTTGTCTCTCTCAATGATAGAAACCAACTGACAATATGGAGATGCAACCCCCTTGGGTACAGTAGAGGGAGGGTACCATGTCTGAACCCAGGATTGGGTAGAACACAGACCTGATCCCACCTCCTCCGCTGTCACTCAAGGGTACTGCCTTGAGTGGGGAAACCCCATGATTGATCCCAACACCGCCTGCTGTCGCCAGGACTGATATGTCAGTACAGGGTAGAATAGTAACCACACCCAGTCATGGCTACATGTGTATTTATTATAACATGTTAATAGTGTTTCAAATTACATTTATACTGTAACGCTCGGCCCGCCCACAAGCCAGACGAGACCCCAGGACTGAGGTGGAAAGGGTAAAACCACACACCTAGCAGCAAACGGGGGCACGTCCGGAGTGTGGAAGTAGCGTAGGTGGTCCGGGTAACAAGAATGTAAATGATACCGTACTTGACAGCTCCGGCGTAGAAGGGTTAAGTTCGTATGCCAAGGGTCGTGGGTTGGAGAGGGCAGCGTAATCGATTGTCCGTAAGCCTGGGTCGTGGAGTGGAGAGAGCAGGGTAGTAGATTGTCCGTGTGCCGTATCCAAGGGTTGTAGAAGTCTGCAGCGTAGAAAGTACGAAGCAAAAGGTCAAATCCAGGGAGGTCAGCAGAGATTCCAGGGACAGGGGCAGCACTGAAAAGACAAGGGAGGCCAGGCAACAGCAGACAGCACCAAGGTACAGAAGCTATGCAGAGCAAAGAGGAAATGGTGAAGGGGGATTATATAGGGGGCTGGGACCAATCAGAGAAAGGGGAGTAACGGAGGAGCGGCCCAAAGAATGACCTAATAGGAGAGCAGAGTGTTAAAGTTTGGGACCAATGGGAGTGAGGGGAGGAACAGAGGAGTGGACAACGGAAGGGACAGAAAGGGAAGGAGGACCTGAGAGGCAAGGTTGATGGGGAAGGGGCGTGCAGGGCATGTGCGAGACGTCCGAGGGGGCGGAGAATGGGGGAGGCGCACTGGAGTGTCCAGGAGTAGACAGAAGAAGGGGAGGAGCAGAGGGACGGACAGGGGAAGGAAGAAGAAGCGTGGAGGAGGAGCTGATGGGACCGGGATGGAGACACGCATGCACCGTGCGCCGTGTCAGCGGAGGCGGAGTCAGGCGCCCGGCGCTAACTAATGGCGACTTGGGTACGCGCGCGCGCCCGTAGGGCTGACGCATGTGGGATGGAGGTGCGGGGACTGCAGCCAGGAGCCGGGAATGCCGCCGGGGAGCCTGAATGGCCTGTGAAAAAGGTAAGGATGCGCTGGACGCGGGTATACCCGCAGCGCGTATCCTTACAGTACCCCCCCTCAGGGTCGAACTCCGGACGAACCAACCACGGTTTGAGGGGAAATTTTTGTATGAAAACATCTGAGTAGGGAAGGAGCATGAACATCCGTATGTGAAACCCATGAACGATCCTGAGGTCCGTATCCCTTCCAATGGACCAGAAATTGGAGTTTGCCCCTGGAGATGCGAGAGTCAATGATGGACTGAATTTCAAAGTCCTGTTGTCCAGGTACAATGGGAGGAGGAGGTCAAAGGGAGAGATGAGCGATGGTTGATGGGGAAGGGGCGTGCAGGGCATGTGCGAGACCTTCGGAGCAGACAGAAGAAGGGGAGGAGCAGAGGGACGGACAGGGGAAGGGTCAGGTAAGGAAGAAGAAGCGGGGAGGCGGAGCTGATGGGACCGGGGCGGAGACACGCACGGAGCGTGTGCCGCATCAGCGGAGGCGGAGTCAGGCGCCCACACCAACTAATGGCGGCTTGGGTGCGCGCTCGCCCGTAGGGCTGACGCGCGTGGGCTGGAGGTGCGGGGACAGCAGCCAGGAGCAGGGAATGCTGCCGGGGAGCCTGAATGGCCTGTGAAAAAGGTAAGGATGCGCTGGACGCGGGTATACCCGCAGCGCGGATCCTTACATATACACATTAATAATATAGGTTTTCAACTTTTCTATAGTCACTTATTATTTTTAGCGCACTTCACATTTTTCTTTTTAAACCTCGCTCCTAGACCAACACAGAAAAAGAGAAGCAGGTCTTGACCTGCCAGAAAACAATTCCGTGTAATTTTACGATACAATTTGCAACTAAAATTAACTCTCTGTGCGAGAGTTGATTAAAATACTGAGTATTTTCATGGCCTTATCATGACGCCCTCCCTGTTCATATACTGTAGATCTGGCATGGAAATTGATATTTTTATTTATGCGACTAGGGCTGGAGTAGAAAAGGTAAAAATACATTTGACTCTTCCTGGGAATCGGCACTGTGTTGTAATCTTTCCATTACTGTACCCTAAACTCTGACATTTGTTTTCCAGTCTCTTAGAAGGACACAAAGAGAGACAAGTATGAAGAGCACTACTCTACAGAGAGTAATTAATTGGTACATTTAGTACTGGCCCATTCATCTCAATTCCTTGTTTTTTTTCCCAGCATATTTTAAGGCTATTTTGTAATCTTTTTTTTTTTTCCACGTAATTTCACGTTAAGCTGCAGACGAGGATTCTGGGTAGTGACACAGTTTTTTTTTTTACCATGTAAAAAATGTATAGGAAGCAAAAAAGTGACTCTTCTAGTGTACATTTACAAGTCAGAATCCTTTGTCTGTAGTTTAAATGCTGTATTATGTGACAATGTGGGGAATGAAGTAGGTTTGGGAAGCCATTCAGTTACACTGATTTGGTTCTCTATCTTTGACATGTTTTCAGAATGTGCCTGTAATGACAAATTTGCCTGTGCCCATGCTCAATATCATCTTTTTTGTATTAGTAAAGTAATGGAAGTATGTGTACCTTGTGTTTTTCAGCATAATAGTACCAAAGTGGGTCCATGCCGTAATCCGTCCACTGGCAGAACTGGATTTAGAACATCTTGTACACGAGCCCTATGCTGGAGAGATCAGAGGTATATCCAGAGCACTGGGTATGAGCGCTGGGGACATTCTCCTCGTAAACTTTTGTTATGAAGCTACTGCGTAAGTACTAGCACATGGTCTGAAAGGAACAAACCATTTTACTGTATGAGTACTGCTGAAAGTGGGAGAACACTGTTAAAGATGTAAATGCAGGACCAATTAGATATGCATCATTTTAGGAGGCAACTATCATGGATTTTTTAAATGTAGTTTTTGACACAGACATTGAGTTTCAATGTTAACCCTTCTGGCTGCTATTGCTTCTCCTGGAACACGGATTTCAGCCACTAGGCGACCTAGGATTGTAATATTTAGCACATTTAACTGCATTTTTAGCTAATTGTCTGTAGAAAAAATCAAAAACGTCTACTTTGTCATGCTATTCATTCTCAATTTCACAACATGTAACTAGAAATAGAAATAGATTTTGCAAGCTGTGGTAAACAGCTCACTTGTACTGTGTGTCAGGTTATACCTTGTGTCAGTGTACAGGCATACCCCACATTAACGTACGCAATGGGATCAGAGCATGTATGTAAAGCGAAAATGTACTTACTGTAAAGTGAAGCACTACCTTTTCCCCACTTATTGATGCATGTACTGTACTGCAATCATCATATACGTGCATAACTGATGTAAATAACGCATGTGTAACAGGCTCTATAGTCTCCCCGCTTGCGCACAGCTTCGGTACAGGTAGGGAGTCGGTATTGCTGTTCAGGACGTGCTGACAGGCGCATGCGTGAGCTGCCGTTTGCCTATTGAGCGAGATGTACTTACTCGCGAGTGTACTTAAAATGAGTGTCCTTAAACCGGGGTATGCCTGTATAGTGCCGTCAGGTTATACACTGCACTATACACTGACACAGAGTATAACCTGACGGCACTATACACTGATATGGTCAGGTTATGCTGTGTGTCGATATATTCAGGTATTAATTTGATTTTTAAACATTTATTGTGGCCCTTTATAATGACACTGGTAAATTATAGCTCCAACTCCCAGTCAGCTTGACCACCCCAACTATATTGCAACCAGGGCTGGCGTGATAATGGTGCTATTTGTGACTTTGCAACGTCCCGCAGTTAAAGTGGCCCCGCGCTCTCCCCACACAACAACTAAACAGATTGCCGGGTGAAAGAGCGGAGCCTCTGTAACTCTCTCACCTTCTCGGGTGGTATCTCCTCATGCAGGGTCCCATCATCATGGCTCCTTTTTATTTGAGTGTACTGTATAACAATTATGATTGACTCTGAACACCTCTAAATACTGTAGATATTACATTAGTATGACTGAAGAATATTGACAAAAAATATATTTTTCTTGGAGCAGATAGCATTATGTGGCTGGATATACATGTGAACTTTTCCTAATTCAGATACTATGCACATTTTAACCCATTGTATACCATATGAATTAAGATTGGGCTAAGAGGCCATCTTTATGTGTTTATACGGTAGATCGTAACGTATATGTACAATATGTAATGTCTAGTGATCATCCAAACGTTTGATGAATTGGTGCAACCAAATTAATTAATACGGACATTGACATTTGGATGAACACTATGCATATTGTAGGGAACTGGTACCAGTTGTATTTCTTTATGTATTTTGTATTTTTATATGAGAAGTTATGTGTGCAAGAAAGAATTGTTAAGGTGTTATTATATACTATTGTGGATTGAAGTTATTACAGAATATTTAAGGAGGTATTAGGAGTGCTCCAATAAAAAAAAAATTCTCGTGTGCTATTTATTTTTACATTTATATTGATTTGTAGCAGAAGTTTAGTTTAATGTTCCCAAGATACTCACTGCTTTAGTTGGGGCATAGGTATCTTATCCAGAAGATAAGAATCAACCAGTATAGTTAAGTGCTTGTGTCAATGATTAATCTAGGAGGGTAACTGCTGCATTCATTAATGATCTTCCTACAGCTTGTAAGGGAGCTGGAATACACATCTATGCATACAGTATGACACAATCCTATATGCACACAGTCCTAACCTCTCTGACCTTGAACACATACTTCAATCTGACTTTGAGACTTGAAAATTGGATTTCCCAAAACAAACTGTTTTTAAACACTCACAAGACCTGTAACAATGGTATTTGGGACCAAGGCTACATTTCTAAAGCTTCCAATGAATGAGCTCCAGATCAGAACCAACTCCTGTTACTAGTTTCATATATTTGGGCATATGGTTTGACTCCCATTTAACATTTGGGTTGCACATTGATACCCTGATATCCAAAACCTATGCCAAACTAGGTACTATATAGCAGGGGTGCACACACTTTTCAATCTGTGCCCCCCTGCCTGCACCCCCCCCCCTCTCTCTCGGCTCCGGCATCAAAATGACGCTGTGGGATCATGTGACGTCACGTGACCCTGCAGCATCATTTGACAACGGGTATGGACTGGGCCCATTCAGTTGGTGCTGGGGACCCTGGGTACCTTAAAGAAAATGTTATTGTGGGGCGCACCCTGTGGGAAATTGTCCAGGAATTGTGTACCCTTCATCTTGCTCAAAATAGGGATGGGCCCTTTCAGTTGGCGCTGGGGGCCCGTGTACCTAAGTTCATTATGAACTGTTCTATGGTGCTCAATGTTAGGAATGGGCCCTTTCAGTTGTTGCTAGGGACCCTGTGTGCCTTCTCTTTCTATGGACTATGCTGTGTGCTCAAAATGGAGTCTACCGCATGGATTGTGTTCTCAAAATGGCATTCCTGCCAGAAAAACGGGACCGCATGGGCTTGCAAAGCAGATGCAAGCTTTCTGCAAAAGTTAGTGCAAGCTATTTGGCACCAAACCAACGCCCATCGCTGTGACAGGCTCAGCCGGAGCCAAGTCACTCCTTGATCTGCCATGCCCTACCCTATATTCTACCTATGGGAGGAGTCAACCACACTCTGCTTTACTTCTGTTCCACGGAGCTCAGCCAGAGGAAGGAGCTACCTTGACTTATTGCTGGTTACTACCACTACCTCAGAAAAGAAAGAAATAGGTCTGCTTTGGAGTTGACTAATTACTACTTGCCAGGGGGCTACCTGGTAGCCACCATACACGGCCAACACCACCTGCGCTGTCTGCCCAATTTGCAGACTCATTGGGGCGAAGCCAGCCCCACCGCGTAGTGCCAGCACTTCAGGGCCTTATTCATGCGGCCTGCCAGTCCTGGGACTGCCAACGCTCTCCAACCCATCGATCGGGCCTCCACACCAACCAGTGTGACCCCGGCAGTGTTCTATGCTGCCGCTGATATCGTGGGCCCGTGTGCCCTGACCATCGCGCCTGGATGCCCATGTGGTCCGGTGCAAGAGGTACCAACTCCATATGCCATGCTATCCCTGCCACCCGTGTGCCACCCGTGTATCTGCTAGCCGAGGCTCCAGTGTACCGGTGCCAGAGACGACCCCCGCTGTGATGCTGCTGAAAAGTTCCAGGACTGGAACCTGTACCTGCCGCTGACTTGGGGGGTAAGTTGACTGCCCCGGAGGTGTTGGATGTGCTTCCCCTGGCTTCCCCTGGCGGCATAGGAGCAGGCAAGCTCCATGCCAATGGCCACCAGGGAATGCGAGGTGCCCCGACATTGTGGCCAGGTGGAGGTGTCCTTACCCGGCCCCGAAGAAGAAGTGACCAGCTGTCCGTGGCCTGCGGAGGACAGATCATCCCCTTCCTGCAGTCGGAGGCGAAGTCCCGATCCTGAGGATCCAGTGAAGTCAGAGGACGTCCCCTATCTTCGGATGGGTGAGGCTCCAATGTCTTACTTTCACCAGGACCCTGCTGTGGCCTATCCAGATGAGGAGCCAGGTGTGGCCTTGTTTGGTATTCCACGGGGTGATGCACTTCCGGCGTTGCCAGATGTGATGTCATCCACACCGCTGGACTGGTGCCTGCCTGGAGATCTCACGAGATTGGCCCGCCATGATGACATCAGCAAGATGGCTAATGCGCAAGCTGTGGAACCTCCGCTGAGACCTTCAGGGGTGAGTGATGGACAGTTCGCTACTACCCCTGCCCCCAACAAGACCCCGCTCAGGGGAAGGGGTCATCGGATCCTGATACCACCACACTACCCCTCCCTAAGGGCCGTGGTAAGCCTGCACCAAGGACTGGCCATGGACAATTTTAGGCCCTGTTCACTGGCCCCAGCTGCCCATGTCCCTTCCCAGGCCAGTACGTCTGCTTCGATACTGCCACCTAGGGGTAAGGTTAAGCCCACTTCAGAGGGATTTGTCCGGGACACTACTAGGTTCAAATAACCCGCCTATACTACCAAGACCATCCCTGTGCAGGACAGTATCCAGGCTCCTGTTTCCCCTCTGATTCCGTTTTTGTATTATCCATTTTCCCAATGATGATCTGTCCCCTGGTTTGTCAACTGATTTAAGGGACTGGGATTTTGTTGGAAGGGGTGGTTAGTGGGACGGTGCATTCATAAAGATAGGGTGGAGGTGAGACAGAGGCCTGGTTCACCTAAAGTGTATTTCATCTGGACTAAGATGTTTGATGGGCGGTGTAATGAAACCCGACCCCAAGTATTACAGGTAGGGATTCTATCATTCTTCCCGTTGGAAGAATTGTTTATATTTGTCATCACTGTAATCAGTGGATGATATGGGTAGTGATGTCTGTATACTGTGTATTGGTTATGTCATGACAACCGATGTAATCTGTTATTGTATTGCAGGCTTCAGGTTACTAGATGGTCCCCAAATTTGATCCCAGTGAGGACATAGGAATTTCACCTAAGGGGAGAGTGTAGCCATGGCTGATCCAGACTATACTTTCTGCCTCCTGACATATACAGGCAATGCTACAGGCAATGTCAGGCTATCCTGTGGTTTTACCCCCCTCATGCTGCCTCTTTGGTGTGAAAGGGATAGAGGTGAAACTGGGACTGTGTACATGGGGCAGACCTTGTGACCTCCCCCTCTGTGCTTTAAAGAGGGAGTGAGTCACGAGTGCTCACCACAAACAAGGCGGGACTGCGAGGCTGAGGTGGGGATATTGATAGTCACTTATCAACAACCGAGCAGACACGTCCGAAGTGCAGAGTGGTAGTCGTGAAGCCGGGTCATGGTAGGAGAGGTCACGTTAGTTGAGGTACTTGCATGGTCAAGGAGAGGAGAAGGTCGGGTGGTCGTTGATGCGATGCCGGGGTCCAGGGATAGAGAGATCAGAATAGTCGAGTTCGTAGCTGTGGTCCAGGGGTCAGAGAAGTCAGAAGTCTGGGCGCAAGCAGGGGTCAAAGGAACTGGAAGCAAGACCAGGCAAGGCAGGATACCAGGAAGCTTGAGGTAAGCACACACTGACAATAGTTTATGCTCAGCCAGTTTGGATGAGGGCTGAGTGAACATTTAAGGAGCAGGCAGCCAATGGAAAGGCAACACACAGCTGCAGAGTAATGAATGCAGGACAGCCCACAGCTGCAGGGTAAGGAGTAATCACAGGTATGCTGTGTACCGATATGCTGGTGCGGAGTTAGTAGCAGCTGTGGGATAATGGTTAGCATTAACCCCTTGACTGCCTGTGTTCGTGCGGCGTCTGTGCGTATTAGGAGTGCACTGAGCGCTGCTCATGCCATCATGGAGACGGAGCCTGGAGGCGGGCCCTGCGGTGTCTCTTCTCCTAGCGGTGTGGCGCCAGCGCGCAAGTTGTGATTGGCACACGTCACCCGTGACATCGCGGGATGAGTGACGGAGGCAGGGCTTCCCGGTGATCCTCAGAATATTCCAAATTATAGTTTTTCCAGGTCTCCTCCTCTTGGGGTAGAGCCATGCAATCCAGCGCTCCCCCTCATGGGTGGAGGAGTGGAGCTCTGAGTCTCTCCCTGCTGGCAGAGAGAGACAGGCCTTCAGCCCCTCCTGGGGTTGGGACTCATCTAAAAGATGATGCGTGTGCTGTAATATCAACTGCAGTGGCTGTCTCAATAAAGAATCCTTTTTATATACCCCTGCCTAAGTAACAGTCTATTGGGTAGGGGTATGCGAGAAGTCTGTGATGGTGGGGACTGTCTCCAGGAACCCTGGAGCCTGCTGTGACTGGAGGCGCTGACAACATGAGAAGAACCTGAAGGATCACCAAAAGCCTGCCCTGTTTCCCCTTACCATCGCAGAAGCTCATTGTCACGGGAGACCAATACTTTTACACCGAAACCACCGGGATCGCTAGCACCAGACAGGACAAAGTTGTTGAATAAAATGGGGTTTATTCTGTCACGCCAGCAGACAAAACAAAGATGCACAAAACCTCTCACTAGGTGGACAATGTGCCAGCAAAAGTCACCGGTTAACTACCATACGCTGCAAGGAAATCTGCACAAACACTCTCCATAGCAACGTACTCAGCCAAGCCGGCCTCATACCACTCAAGGTCCTCCGCAAGGCCCATCGTACCGCGGCCGTCACTCGGCAGACCATATCTTCCGCACCGGGCAACTAACGATTGTCGGTCCCAGGAAGAATAATGTCCTCCTGGACCAGCCATCTTCAGATTTACCCAAACTAATATAAATGTGATCGAATAGTAAAATATCAGGTTTGTACAACGTTTGTCTGGAACAACTTGTTCTGCGGTCTTGAAAATTCAACACCGTCTTTGAGCTGTGATTTCCCGAAAGAAATCCCAACACAAAGCCTAGCGATCCCACTGCTATGCCACCAGAAAAAAACTGTCACGGGAGACCAGTACTTTTACACCGAAACCACCAGGATCACTAGCACCAGACAGGACAAAGTTGTAGAATAAAATAAGGTTTATTCTGGCACGCCGGCAGACAAAACAAAGATGCACAAAACAAGATACAATACCAACTGGGGACGTGGGGAGTAGACTCTAGCCTCACTACGTGCAGGAGCCTGTTTCAAGATGATTTGCCCTGTCCGCTTCTCGTCCAGGACATCAGAGGGCTGATCACACAGCAGAGCCTCTTACGTATCTCCAGCTGGTCATTGTCAAGATCCAAACTCCTTTACAGAATGTCTCTATGATAGTCCTCTGAGGGAATTTCCACTCTCCTTCCCTCAGTCTCCTTCTCAGTCTCTCAGATGCTCTCTGAAGGTAGATCTTTCTCAGATGGTCCTTGTGACAGGGTGAAGTCAAACCCTATCAATTATGCCTGGGAAACATATGTCTGAGTGCTTCATCCAGCACTCATAAGGGTTAATTCAGGTGGAAGTTAGGTAGTCAGGAAGTAAGCTGACACCTGAGAGCCAGGAAGGTAGATAAGGATCTTGTTACCAGCAGTAGCTGGCTGTGTCAGAGGAGAGCACATGGATAGATGTGCTGCTAGCCAGAAGGATACAGCACACTACTTACTGCAGCCAAAGTAAGATTTCTTTCATTTGTTTGCATGACTGCTTAAAAGACTCTTACGGTTTGGGTATGGTTTAGCCAGCCAGCCTGCTAGCTTGGACTGCTGTGTTAGTCAGTTTTCTCCCAACGTGGAGCAGGATTTATTTGCTTAAAGGGACAGTGTACCCGCATGTTATGTTGCTGTGGAGAAATAAAGCCACTGAACGTTTTCATTTATCCTGAAACTACACATGTGGACTGTTCCCTGACCTCGGCTAGAGGCCGTCCTGCCACAGGTGGTGTCAGAAGTGGGATTTGGACGGGCCCTGTGTCTGAAGGGCCACACACACACACAGAAAAAAAAATGGAGACAATTTTTTCTCAGTTCCTTGAGCAACAGCTCCAGCTAGCAGAGAAACAAGCTGAGCGACAGGCCCAGCAAGATGAGCGACAGGCCCAGCGAGAGGAAAAGCTACTCCAATTGCTGGCCAAAGGCCCAGCCCCAGGCAGACCAGGGATTCCAAATAACCCACCGGTGGTGCTGCATAAAATGAAGCCAAACGAAGACCCAGAGGCATTTCTCCTCACTTTTGAAAGGGTAGCCACGGTCGACGGCTGGACAGTTGATCGCTGGGTAACGACTCTGGCTCCACTCCTCATAGGGGAAGCTCAGGCAGCCTACTAGGCTCTTCCAGCAGACGAGGCCATGGACTATCAGCAACTAAAGGCTGCTATTCTGGATCACCTAGGCCTCACTCCAGAGGCCTACCGACAGCGGTTCCGGACAGTCAAATATACAAACAGAGACAGACCCCGGGTCGTAGCCCACCGCTTAGTAGACTTATGTACCAGGTGGATACAACCGGAAAAACATGACAAGGCAGAGATCCTTGAACAGTTTGTGCTCGAACAGTTCATACAGATACTGCCCCCCTCCTCCCGCTCCTGGGTAAAAAGACACGCTGCATTTTCCCTGAATTCAGCGGTCCGCTTGGTGGAAAACTTCCTGGGCGACGACACCCAACAGGATAGCTGGGAACAGCCGGTGCAAACACCAGTTACTTCCGGTGATGCTAGAGGCAGGAGAGCAGACAATCGAGGGGTCTACAACCCGCCAGCTCGGGAGATCCAGTCAACCCGATCGGAAGACCCTTTCCCATCTCGGAGGGTTCCTGGTACAAACTCCCGCAGAGACGCCCATCCTGGGTCCGAGGCCACTGGATCACTCAAGGGAGGCCGCCACCCACAGTATTCCCCGAGAACCTGGACTCCTGTCACCCACCCGGTGGAGAGGATAACCCCACCAACCAGAAAGGAGGACCCCATCCAACAGCGGAGAGGTCCAAACACCGAGCCCCGTCGAGAGCTTCTGCTGACGACCGAGGTTGCAGATTCAGGAGATGATGAGATGGACTGTTCATATGGCTGAACCACTGCCACAGCTTGTCTCCGAGGGGACCACAATCCGTGGTTAGTCCCAGCATCTCTGGAGGGGACAAAAGTAAACGCCATGCTGGACTCGGGCTCTGGAAAAACCCTGATCCTAGAGAGCCTAATTCCAAGCAATAGACTATCTTATGACTCTCCTTGGAATATCGAGTGTATCCATGGGGATACAAAGAGATATCCGACGGCGAACGTTCTACTGCGTATCCAGGATCAAGAGGCTAGCCTACTAGTGGGAGTTGCTCCCTGGCTACCTGCTCCTGTTCTACTTGGCCGAGACTGGCCCTACCTCGAAACATTGTTGGCCCCTACTCCTACGGAGCCTACTTCTCTGGTACCGGAGAAGCCCAAGAACTTGTTCCCTTTTTCCCCAGAGATTTTTCCCCGTAGACACCATGTCCCAAAGACACGTAAACAGAGACGTGCGGAAAAAGAGGACTGGTTAAGAAAGGCTGGGACTCTTGGTAACATTAGTCAGCCCAAAGGACTGCAGGTCATGGCCGGGGATGACCAGGGTGGGGAACAGATAGATTCGGGAATTTTGCCAGACCTGGATCTTCCTGACTTCCGTCAGAGACAGAGGGAGGACCCAGCTCTGGCTAGACAATATGAGAAGGTGGTACAGGTCAACAACAAGGTAATGGATGAACAGGGTGTAAAAGTGTTTCCACATTTTGAACTGTTGAATGACATTCTATATCATGTGAATAAGGTTACACAAACAGGGGAGGTCATTCGACAGATGCTAGTCCCTAAAGGGTTGATTAAAACGGTGTTCACCCTAGCCCATACTCTCCCATGGAGTGGTCATTTGGGCAGAGATAAAACCACGGACCGCATCTCGTCCCGGTTTTACTGGCCAGGCATACATGGTGACATCATGAAACTATGTGAGACATGTCCTGAATGCCAGTTAACTAGCCAAAAAGGACAGAAGCCGGCTCCCTTGGTTCCTCTGCCCTTGGTAGCCGTCCCATTCGAGAGAATTGGGGTAGATCTGGTCGGACCTTTAGAACCCTCTGCGAAGGGACATAAATTTATACTCGTTGTGGTAGATTATGCCAACAGATATCCTGAGGCCTTCCCTCTGAGATCAGCCACTGCTAAACAGGTTACTCACAGGCTGTTAGAACTGTTCTCTAGGGTAGGACTTCCCCAAGTAATGTTAACTGACCAGGGAACAAATTTCATGGCAAAGTTAATGCAGGATGTCCTGAAGTTATTGGAGGTAAAATCCGTCCGGACTTCAGTCTACCATCCTCAGACTGATGGATTGGTAGAGAGGTTTAACCGTACTTTAAAAACCATGCTTAGGAAGTTTGTGGACACTGAAAAGCGAGCTTGGGATGAACTTCTCCCTTTCCTGTTTGCGGTACGAGAAGTTCCCCAATAATCTACAGGCTTCTCCCCGTTTGAGCTCCTATATGGACGCCAACCTCAGGGTATTCTCGACCTACTGAAGGAATCCTGGGAGGAGGAGCCCTCCCCCTCCAAGAATACCCTTCAGTATGTCATAGACCTTAGAAATCGCCTAGACATGATAGGTCGGTTTGCTAAGGAAAACCTCAAATCTGCTCAAGAACGTCAAGAAAGACAGTATAACCACAATGCTCACTTGAGGGTCTTCCAACCTGGGACCAAGTGATGCTACTACTACCGACATCAGAGAGTAAACTCCTTGCGAAGTGGCAGGGTCCTTTCCAAGTTCTCCGCCGCACCGGGGAGGTGAACTATGAGATCTCTCAACCAGGGTCCAGGAAGGGTAAACAAATCTACCACGTGAACCTCCTGAAACCCTGGAAAACGATGAGATCGCTGTTCATCCACCCTCGGGAAGGAGAAACGGATTTGGGTCTGCAGCTTCCAAAGGGTAGTACGTACAATGACCATCAGGTTCCCATGGGAGGGCAGTTAACAACGGAACAAAGGTCAGACCTACTAGAATTATGTGACCAGTTCCCAGATGTTTTTTCGGAGCTGCCAGGGCAGACTAATTTAGTGTCCCATAGGATTGAGACAGAACCTGGCGTAAAAGTACGGTCCCGTCCCTATAGATTGCTAGAGGGCCGAAAAGACCTGGTAGAGAGGGAGATAATAGACATGTTGGAATTGGGCGTGATCGAGGAGTCCCACAGCGAATGGTGTAGCCCTATCGTGTTGGTCCCTAAACCAGATGGGAAGGTGAGGTTTTGCGTGGATCTGCAAAAGGTAAATGCTGTATCCAGATTTGATGCATATCCAATGCCTAGGGTGGATGAATTGCTTGACTCGCTTGGTAAAGCAGAGTATATCTCTACCCTAGATCTCACGAAAGGATATTGGCAGATACCTCTAGCGGAAGAATCCAAATGCAAAATTGCCTTCGCCACCCCTCTCGGGTTATACCAATTCGTCACTATGCCATTTGGGTTACATGGGGCTCCAGCCACGTGCCAAAGGTTAATGGACAAGGTACTACGACCCCATAGGGCATATGCCGCGGCCTACTTGGATGACATTGTCATCTATAGCAGACACTGGCAGTCTCATATAAAAAGGTTAAGGGCAGTCCTAACGTCCTTAAGAGAAGCAGGGCTCACTGCAAATCCCAAAAAATGTGCCCTGGGTAAATCCACTACAAAGTACTTGGGCTATGCCGTTGGGGGAAGGATAGTAAGGCCACTAGCTAGCAAGGTGGCCGCCATAAAGGAAGTCCCCACCCCACAGACAAAGACACAGGTCGGCTCCCTTTTGGGGTTAGCAGGGTATTACCGGCGGTTTATCCCCAATTTTTCAGAAATATCTGCACCCCTTACAGATCTGACAAAAAAGAGTGCCCAACCCAAGTTAAATGGTCTTGGGAGTGCCAAGACGCCTTTGACATGCTAAAAAAGTGCCTGTCAGAGGGCCCCACTCTTCGGAGCCCAGATTTTAAAGAGCCCTTCATCATCCAGACAGATGCCTCAGAGGTAGGACTGGGAGCAGTGCTGTCTCAGCAATTTGATGGTGTTGAACACCCCATACTGTTCATCTGCAGGAAGCTGTTCCCAAGGGAAGTGAGGTATTCCGTTATTGAGAAGGAGTGCCTCGCTGTAAAATGGGCAATTGAGGCCTTGAGACATTATGTCGCCGGAGTACACTTCACCCTGGTCACTGACCTTAAGCCCTTGATGTGGTTAAACACCATGAAGGACACAAATCCAAGGTTGACCAGGTGGTATATGGCCCTCCAACCCTTCTCTTTTGATATTCGGCATAGACCTGGAAAGGACCATGGAAATGCTGATTTTTTGTCAAGAGGAGTGGAGGGTCGGGCTTCAGCCATGTGGGACACTAGCCACACACAAACAGGGGAGGTATGTGACAGGGTGAAGTCAAACCCTATCAATTATGCCTGGGAAACATATGTCTGAGTGCTTCATCCAGCACTCATAAGGGTTTATTCAGGTGGAAGTTAGGTAGTCAGGAAGTAAGCTGACACCTGAGAGCCAGGAAGGTAGATAAGGATCTTGTTACCAGCAGTAGCTGGCTGTGTCAGAGGAGAGCACATGGATAGATGTGCTGCTAGCCAGAAGGATACAGCACACTACTTACTGCAGCCAAAGTAAGATTTCTTTCATTTGTTTGTATGACTGTTAAAAGACTCTTAAGGTTTGGGTATGGTTTAGCCAGCCAGCCTGCTAGCTAGGACTGCTGTTAGTCAGTTTTCTCCCAACGTGGAGCAGGATTTATTTGCTTAAAGGGACAGTGTACCCGCATGTTATGTTGCTGTGGAGAAATAAAGCCACTGAACGTTTTCATTTATCCTGAAACTACACGTGTGGACTGTTCCCTGACCTCGGCTACAGGCCGTCCTGCCACAGTCCTCCTGAGAGAATCTCCACACTCCTTCCCAGAGTGTTTCTTCCTCTGTTAGACTCTTTTGCTCTGATCAGCTGCACCCCTTATATAGCCCTCTGTGGCATGGGACAGGGGCTGCAGGCCAATCAGAGCACGGATTAAGTTAGTGCCACAAAAGCCAGAGCAGGGGTGTGCTGAGGCACTCAAGACCTCCTACTGGGTTGGAGCCTCAGAGTCTGGGCAGTACAATGCTCTTACTCCCAGATCTGATCAGCAGCATTTCACCTCCCCCCAGGAATCCTATAGATTTCTATAGAAAGCTTCAACTAAGTGGATTGCTTAGTCTTTCTCCATAGAGATGACAGTAACAATGGAATATCCAATTTGCATCCTTGCAGGGCTGACACACAAAGCACATTACAGAACAATGTTGATTCACTAAACTGTGGGATTGCATTTACAGGGAATAACGAATACAGGCTTTGAAATACAGACATAGTGCATTATACATTCCCTATTCTCCCACAGAGATTTAATACATTTGGCTGAAATAAGCCTCACATAGGTGGCCAAGTTACATAGATTTAGGGGTAGCTGGCTGGGCTGCATCCCAGTTTTGTGATGCCAGCTATCCCTACTGTCATACTCATCTCTTCTGGACCCTCACAGGTAACAAGCACCAATAATCCTGTAGCAATAGCAAGATCTCCCAGAGGGGGTGGGGGAGGGAGGGGGTAGCAGCGCTACACATGTATTTGTTATCATAAATCTATGCCCATGATATATTTGAAAACGAGAGGTAACTCTCAATGTATGACTTCCTGGTAAAACATTTTATAAATAAATATATAAATGTTTCTGATTTTGTGGGTGCAATCCATCAGTAAATAATGCTATGTACCAATTTATACACTTTTTTCAAGCAATTTATTAGTCATATAATTCAAATTCGTTTAGGGCATATTAATCTTTCCTGCAATAGAAACTTGAATCAAATTTGAAAAACCTTTCTTAGTTCTGATGCACACACTAAGAGAATTTAAATTAAACATTAGGCCACTGCTGACAGTTTTCTGCTCTCCAAACAGCGTATTTGGACTGTGTAGACAAATAATGTTAAGCAGTTTGTATGTGTATTTTCATTATTTATTTATTTATTTATTTTTATTATTATTATTATTGCAATGAAGATTTTGTACAAGCATCATAGCCCAAGATGAAAAAGGAAATATTTACCATGGAAGAAACTTGGATTACAGTTTTGGTGGACTATTAAGAAACTTGACCACTGATTTGGATTTTGTAAAGGATGGGCAGGTATAGTATGTCAACCAACATGTCCTGTTATTTACCGGGGAAAGTCTGAGAGACGCAGACCTATTGAAATAAATTGGAATGGAAATTGGCTTATGGCTTAGTAGCAGTAAATATGGCACAACACCCATTATTACAAGTTACATACTGTACCTATTCTTTACCGATGTCTCTATAACAGTCTTTTTCCTTAACCCTTTACGTGCTGAGGGTGTGTTAACCTGAGAGCTGAAGACATTTTGAAGTCTGGTGCTAATGAAGCCTCAATTACAATAATATTTCTGCTTAAAAGCTAAAACAATAATATATGCTTGATTTCGGTTGAACCCATAGGTTATAATTATCTCAATGGTTTAATTTATTTCACCACATACTGTATTACTTTCTTAAGTAGTGTTCTCTTTCCCCGTTACCTTCTCCTGCTCCTCATCTCCTCAGGCTACGTCACGAAACGCGGCGTCATGTGATCTCACGTTGTCATGGCAACGTGACACCGTGTGACGTTGCGTCGTCATTTTGCCAGTGGCAAGGCGTCGCCATAAGGGGAAGATACAGGAAGAGAAGGTAATAGGCACTTTGAAAAGAAGGAGCAGGTACACAAAAAAGTCCTGCATTTAAGTCAAAATGGTAATAAAATACATTCTTAAAAAATAAATCAAGAAAGTGAAGTGCATATGAACCTGTATAAATCCTTCATTCTATGTCACACTTACTGTTTTACATGATCTATATTATCAATATGTTCCCCAAACTTTTAGATACCAGAATATCTCAGATTTGTAAAGGATTTCTCAGCAGTATAGAAGCACTGGAAACTGGGACACACACATCCATCTGGAACAATAATTACATTCTTTGTTGAATTTATGCCTTAATTTGGCATGGCATCAATAATACAAATGTAATAACATATATTTTAGTAATGCAATTGTTGTGTAAAACTAGGATTAACTAGACTCTTATTGCAGTGGCGTACACCTATCTCCGTAAGACCTTCACACAGGCTCCACATCAGCGGCTGCCATATTAAATGCCCATACATTACAAATGTCACTAAGTCAAAGGGCCCAGCAACCATAAAAATGTGATTTGGAATAAAATACACATTAAAAAAATCCATAAACAGGGAAATAATTAGAGGTTGAAAAAATAACACCATATTGTACAATATTGTAAAGAAATCCAAATATTAATAATAAATAAACATGTAGAGGGAACAACTCCTTTGATCTATCACTAAAAAATGTTCCTGTTGCTAGTGTAAGTGGGATATTGCCAGTATACAGTAGTCTCACCATGGTTGGGTTTATCAGCATACTCTGAAGGTATAGTACATACCAGTATTGGAAGAAAGTGACAGGTTTTATTTGCGGTTTAAAATTCCTCATATCACCGAAACATTACAAGCACATGCAGTGCACTCATTTCCTTAATGTACATTGTTGTACTCGTTAAAATGTATTATGCACAGGGAGCACATCTTAAAATGTGCCATGCTTGTATGTTTAATTGTTGTCATGTCCCTTCCCGTTTCAGATCGCATATACAGGTACCACTTTCCTGGGTTATGTAGGGCTTTGGACTGGACAAAGCCCATACAAATTTACTGTCTCTGGTGACCAAAGAGGTACATTTTTAATTCTGTGTCTTGATTGCTACCATATATGGAATTTACAGATTTCACATTCACGGTTATAAATATAATTTACAGGAATAGCTGCCTTTCTAACTCAGAAAAAATCTATTATAATATTTAAATTTTTAACATTCATACACATACCCCTCCTCTCCCTGACACTCTCTCTCCCCTCCTCTCCCTGACACTCTCCCCTCCTCTACCTGACACTCTCTCTCCCCTCCTCTCCCTGACCCTCACTCTCTCTCCCCTCCTCTCCCTGACACTCTCTCCTCTCCCTGACACTCTCTCTCCCCCTGACACGCTCCCCCCCCTCTCCCTGATACTCTCTCTCTACCCTCCTCTCCCTTACACTCTCTCTCCCTCCTCTCCCTGACACTCTCCCCCCTCCCCCTCCCCATGACACCGCCTAATGGTTAAACCGGCCCTGCATATACATACACTGTATATGATGCATGCACTCACATTCAAAAAAGGAAAAGAAAATAGAATTACCACAGTATTCTTAAGTATTCAGAATTAGGCGTAACACTAATTATAATACAGTACTCAGGGATTATTTTATTTTGGATTAAAGTTCTCAGAATGAGATACAAAACAGCAGATTAAGAACCACATATTGGGGGATTTTTTAAAGATCTGCACAAAAAAAAACGTAACATATTTTCAAGTGAAGTTTTTCAGCAGCTCTTAACATTAATTCCCAGCACAGTAAGTCTATACATTTTGAAAATCTATCAGTTGTGAAAATCTGAAAATGACATCAAATGAATAAAACATTCCATGGAAATTCAGCAGAAGCACAAATGGGTGGTTTTGCGTATCTCTAATTCCCTGAAATAACAACACTCTGCCTTTTGTATTCAGCATTGTTCTGATCTGTGGGGTACATCCCTTACTTTGTAGGGAATGGTAAATGGTGGGAGAACGCAATCTCTGCTTTCTTGAAGAGAAGTTCACCTGTCAGCTGGCTGATGAGGGATGTGAGTATATGAAGATATAGTGAACATGCAGTTGTGAAATATTGTTTCAGCTTCATTTAAAAAAAAAATGCATATTAGTATGTTTTCTAGATTAGTTGTAGGTTGTAATACTTTTAGGCAAGAATAATTAGTTGCGAATGTATTTTAGTACCCATGTCCGTCATCTTTGGATACACGGTATATGCTTTCTTTCTATACTGTACACTTATTATTTTGTCTTTGATGAACTCCATGTTGAAACTCTTAAAATGTAACACCAACAATTAATCAATATTTGTACAGGACAAATATGGTTACTAGAAAAGGACCAGAAATATGGAAGCTTTAAATCTCTAAATTATATATTTTGCGAATAATAAAAAGAACATGTTGAAGGCAGTGATAAGTATTAAAACTAATACAACTGAATATTATAGGGCATTAAAGTTTAACAATATTAAACTATAGCAATAAGTGTCAGAAACTGTTCTGATTTATTCATAAGTAAAAAGGAGTGAAAAACTGTCAATGAAAAAAAACTTATAGGAAACAAAATATCTAAATATTATACTACAAAGTAAAACTCAATTGATCCAATTGTGATGTAACAATGAATAAAATGATCCATGCTCTGTTTTTCAAACTTCCCTAAAGTTTGTCAGCTTAGTAATGCAGCGTTAGAAAGTTCTTTGGTTGTATAGCAGGATACTCAGAGAAAAAGCAAGAATACCAATATGGTACTAAAATGGTATCAATGGCGCTAAACACAAATGAAAATTAAAAAATAAATAAATATACAACCAGATGGGATTGAAGGATGATCTCAGCCAGCGTTGATCAGACATGAAATAGAAAAAAGAAATACATAGTGTGATACTGTTGGGTCATGTCTGATCAACGCTGGCTGAGATCCTCCTTCAATCCCATCTGGTTGTATATTTATTTATTTTTTAATTTTCATTTGTGTTTAGCGCCATTGATACCATTTTAGTACCATTACTCTTGTCTGACCAGGGGTCAGAGGTGTATCTAGGCTGCTACACTTTGTTAATGTTCGGTATATATTAATTTTCAGGATATATACATTGTTTATATTGTTGTTAGCGCTACCTATTGTTTTTTATTTTTTAAAGAATACCAATATAGTGTAGTATGGTCAGTAGCAAAGGACAATTGAAAAAGTTAAAATTGCACACAAAAAAAAAATGCTTGTGGAAAGTATATCAGCAATTATTAGGTTTGTCTTTCATGTCATCTGAACCACTCTCATAATATATTAAGTGTATATCAGCTCTGAAGAGTTCACAAATGCCAAATATTAACAAATTAAAGTCCATGAAAATATAACATCCAGGAAATATTAAATAAACTATATAGGGTAGATGGAGCGGGATAAATGCCTGGAGTCTCAGCTTCTTCAAGAAGGAATAACCAATTAAAAAGGAAATCTATAAAATAAAAAACCAAAGCGCATGCCCCACAGTATAATTAAATGTTATGGTTGGAGATAAAGGTTAAAATGCCACTCCTCCCCCATACTCACGAAGCCTTTGTGTGCCTGCACTTTGGTTCATCCATGCAGGCTAATCCGTGGACTTTCGCTGCTGGTACTGCCAGTATTCCTGTGGTGCATCCAGTGTCCTGCCACTGTTGATGTCATCTTGGCTGTCTTTGGACAGTGAACTTTACTGGTGAGATACTGTACACCAACATCCTCCCCAGCTGGATCTTGGGATGCAGCTCTGAGTATACCTACTCACTTCTAAGTGATATCAGATTGTTTTAACTGCGATTAACCTACCTACACTTGTGGAGAGAGAGAGAGAACACAAACAGGTGCACACCTAGTGTATTACCGTAGAAAATATGTATTTATGGGGCATAAACTTAGACAAATGCCCACTCACAAAAATAGCAATAGTTAGAGTGTGTATGAGAAATATCTCAATCGCCAACCACGCGGTCCTCTCGGTACACCTCGAGATCCCAGCGTTCTCCGACATCGCTTCACCACGCTTTGCGGAAGCGGAACTTGCTCCTCTCGGCACCCGGATGAATAGTCCCCCTGGATACTAAACAGTCCAAAGTTTCTGCTAGCAAATGTAGAACTGTCAACACTGGATCGTTGGGAGCCTCGGAAGCTCATACACAGCCTCTATGTCGTCTGCTATGCTTGTGTAAGCCACACAATTAAACCATGCCCTACGAGTTTCGTCATAACAATAACTTCATCAGAGGATCCCCCCTGGTTCGAGCACAGGGTTTGTTGGCTGAGCAGCCGCGGGCCGAATGGCGAACTCTTTCGGGCCGCGTGTTTGACAGCCCTGGTCTTTTGTTATCCTTTGGAATAGCGTCAACGATAATTATTTCTTCTTGCGATATTTCTGTCCCACTGCCAAAAAAACCACACCTGATTTGTAGTTTTAGTAGCCTAGTGATAACACAGTGCCGCATATATAGCTATGGACTACAGAACATTTAATAGCTCATATATTCATATGGGGCATCTTTTGTAGCAAAGTAGATGATTGATACACTGACCCCAATATTTTTGGGCTGAAGAAATAAAGAATGAAAGCAGTAAGTTGATAACTGTTGGTCAATAAGTGAAGGTTTTGGAGCACAACAATCCAGGTTGAGATGTAGAAAGTGAGAAGTCATACAGGTTGCAGCGGTAGACCGATATAAAGTGATTTTAGACTATGCAAAAGGGGCAAGTAAATGAAAAGAAAGATTTGTGTGTGGCCGGCACAGTCATGATAGCTGAACAAAATGAGGTGATCCGAGATCAAGTGCAAAGACAACAATGTAAATGACAGAGCAGAGACATCAGTAGAACGTCAGCAGACAAGGGAATATGATGTTAGGCGTTTCTGTATACTTAAATAGAGTATGACTGTATGCATGGAGAAAGCCAAGCAAACATGAACTAGAAACTTCCAATAGATCTAAGAAGACACTTCTAATTATTTCTGTCTTTCAACCAGGCACTGAATGATGCCAAGGATTTTCAGTCTGCCACTCTCCAGCTATCCAGGACGCCGATCATTGCTGAAGTGTACTACATCATGGCCGGCACAATGCCAAGAGAGGGGGTAATTATAAGCAGGGACAGGAGTGGACCTGCCGATATCTGGCCTCTGGATCCCATACATGGAGAGTAAGTTGATAGCTAATCAACTATTATTTGTTATGTTGGCACAAAGTTTTAGTAGCCACATTTTTCCTGGAGAAGCAGATTCAATGTACAGTAGGTTGTGATACCTTTAAGCAGACCAACATTAAAGTTATTTATAGATTACATTATAATAACAACAGAACAGATCCCAAGAACAAACAGATACTATGTTACCAGTCCCAAGAGTCCATGAAATAGTTCTTCACCAAATCAAGAAAAAACAGTGCCTGGTGTGTCCTTTTAGAGATGATTCTCCTAGAACATAAAAAAAAGAGAACAGACTGTTGCGCAATAATCACTTTCAGTAGAAAAAAACCTCAGGGCGGTTTTTAAATTGCCTAGTTACAGCATGCACAAGGGTCAGATGCAGTGTATATAAGCTGTGCTTTAACCTCCGGTCGTCTGGCTGTATCCATGAATCCCACGTAGTTCACAGCACGATTCTCAATGGAGTCCCTCACACCAGTCACCAGCAAAAGTTACCCCAAAATAATGAGATAAACGTAGTGTGGTACGGTGGGGACAACTTTAATAAAACAGCGCAAGATCAATTTACCACTTCCAATGTGCCAATATTGTTATTTCCCCTCATACAGAGGTAAAAGGAACGGTTCACGGTGTAGTGTGCAAATTCGGTTATACCTTGACGTTGGTATGCAGGCTTATGACGCTTTGGCCAAAGGGTTTAACTAAATAACCAAGAAAATATTATTATTGAAGTATTTAACTTTATACATATTACTATATATATTTTGTCAATTGGATGTAGCTTTGGGCTCCCCTGTCTTTTGCAGTCTGCGTTTTGATTTAGTTTTGAAGGTTGACAACCTTTATGGTGGCTTTTCCTTCTCATTTACTCTGGTGTGGGACTTCTGCTATCCGTCACGCTCATCATAAGGTCTTCACCACTCCACCCTCTTTCCTTCTCTTCTTTTGAGGTGCACACTGTCTACCTCTTCTCTCTTCACTTTCTCTGTGGTTGTCCTCACCCGCTTACCTTTTTTTTTTTTACCTAATTATACTTTTCTCTCAGACATTCATTCCCTGCTAAAGCTCCTTTGACATTTTCATGCTTACAACTTGGCAATTTTCTCTTCTCTTTACCTCTTTGCTCCCCCTAAACTTTCTTTCGTTCTTGCTCCTTGCTCCTCTCATCCCCAACCTTGGCCTAAGTCCTAAATATGCTTTCTCTGTTTGTGTGCTCATGCCACTTAATGTGTGTGGGGTAAATTACACACCCATACAAATGCTATGCTGGAAGCTGGTTCGGACTTCTGATGGGGCCCAGGATAGTTGTCCCTGTGCTCCCCCCCACCCCCCCTTGGTGGTGGCCCTGCCTCATGCCAAAGTATGAGGGTCACTATTCTCTTTTTATACACCTGGTCATCTCTGCAGCTTTCAACACTGTTGGTCAGTCTCTGCTCTTCCTTATACTTCATTCACGTCAAGGTCCTTTTCTAATTTTCCTCCTACATTAACAACCACTCCTTCAGCATCTCTAGCTAGTTCTTCTTAAAACTTAATTCCACTGTCTGTTGGCATCCCCCAATAATTATTGGACATTCTTCTTTCCTCTATCTTTAAACTCTCTATGGGTGATGTTGTTCACTCATTTGGCTTTAAGTATCACCTCTATGCAGATGATATTGAAATGTATTTCTTTGTAGCAGACTGATCCCCGGTGTTCCAGTCATAAGTCACTAGCTGTATCATAGCATATATTCCAGGATGTCATACTGGCTCCAGAAACGAATTTTCTCCTAGAAAGAAATGATAATTTTTCAACTCAGACAGATCATATTACGTCCTTTGAAACTACAATGGATGGCACAACTTTGGTTTACCCTATCACACAAGCTCACTTCCTTGGTGTCACATTAGATTCCTCACTATCCTCTTCTGAAATTCACACTTGCAAAATCCTGACATCTAATTTTACATGCACAAGGAGTCCCTGCCCTGTTGAGTTTATGATCTGATCTAAAAGATCTAAAAGATGGTCAGTTTCCCTTCCCAGATTTATTTAACTTGAGCAATGGGGAACTATCCACTGCTTGCAATACTAGTGACATGGGTTTTTTTTTTTTCCATCTGTATTTCATATTTTTTGTGTCCATACATTTGAGAAAAGTAATGCATTGGTTTACTTCCTGACCAATATTGTATTAGTTTGATTTTAACAGAATACGGTGCATCATTTCACACAAGTTTATCTTTTGTTGTGTGCATGCAGATGGTTCCACGTGGAAACAAACTATGACCACTGGACTACCCCACCTCCACATGATGACCGTAGGTATGTAGAAATGGAACGGTAAAATTGGCATGCAAGACATAAATGCCAAATGCAGTTATACTCCCTACGTCTCTATACACTCACTAAATCTGTCTCGCCCCCCCCGCTCCACCCCCCATTTTTAACTTATCTCCATGTCTTTACTCCTGTATTGCATTGACAACACTCCAGACCCTATTGAAGGTTACGTGTCAAGACAAAATGTGTGCAATTATGGGGCAAAACAAACTGCACCAAAAAATATGGTAGAAAAAGAAGAGGGGAGTGTTGGCAAAAGGATAAATGACACAGGAATAAATAATACTGTGTGTACTATGTAAAAAAAGATGCAATAAGCCAATGTATATGTCAGCTCTCACAGAACATGATGATGTCCTCAATCACAGGTGTGAACTCCCAGTGTGACGCCTCTTGGAACACAGTGTATTACTCACATGTACATAAGAGAAATTATGGCAGGTTAGTGCAGGTTGTAAAACAGTATATTGGCAATTTAGACAGGAGCCTAAAGCGCACTCACATTTACAACCTCACAAATGTGCATTGTACGAAAGCGGGCTCCAGTCAAGGTGTGGGTGAAGTCTCACTGTCACTCTGGTCTGGATATCTCATCCCTCACTTGCAGCACCTGTGAAACTGTGGAATTGAGCACATCCATTCTGTCGCTGCTCTTTCCAGCCTAAATAGGATAGAAGCTGTCCAGTATCCTGGTAGCCCTATATATCGCATTCATTGCAACTCCCTGATTTCTGTCACAATAGATATATCTTTTTTTACAAGATCTTGTTTGGTCAGCAACCAGGGATTGCACCTTCAAAGCTTTATTCCAATCCCATTCTCTTTCTGTCTTGTTTTGTGGGGCTTTCAGACTTTTCTATGAACTAAAAAATAGGTCTAAAAAAGGTAAAAGGATTTCTTTATTTTTTCTCACAGGACTCCCGCTAACAAGGCGATGAATGCAACTGGACAGGCAAACATCAACTTAGACACTTTATATAAGGTTGGGTTATCTGTCAGTTTTCATTACAGTGTACAGTACAGTGGATCCCTTAAACACACAGCCCTTTATACTAAACTAAAATAGCAGCGGCTTCTATTATATAACTTCTAAAAAGAAATGATAGCAATAAGATCTAAATACAGGATATATATATTTATATATTTATATATAAAACAAAACAAAAAGAAGCACCATTTCCGTATATGAAATATTAAATAGATTTTAATGTTTAAGATAACCAGAGTAGTCCCAAAGACTAATGCTAGACTGGTGTGATTAAAAGCAATCAATATGCAATAAAATAAATCAGCAGCAAAACAAGTGACATACATGAATATATAAAACAGATTGAGCAAGGAGGCCAAAATAGAGGGGAGGATAAGCACTAATGAAGATATTGGTTAAGTGCTTATCCTCCCCCTCTATTTTGGCCTCCTTACTCAATCTGTTTTATATATTCATGTATGTCACTTGCTTTTGCTGCTGATTTATTTTATTGCATATTGATTGCTTTTAATCACACCAGTCTAGCATTAGTCTTTGGGACTACTCTGGTTATCTTAAACATTAAAATCTATTTAATATTTCATATACGGAACTGGTGCTTCTTTTTGTTTTGTTTTTTGTTTATAATATTGGTCAGGCATGACCAATTAGAATCCTGCCTAGTCCGTATAGACTGTTCCTATGCTAACATCAGTATTTCATCTATCAATCATTCCAATTTTCTATTACAACATTTATAGTACATTCACTCATTTAATTTTAAATATATATTAACAAACACGATATATTTCACTGCACATTATATCATCCAATTTTCACTTACTAGCGCTACTATTTGTTTTTGTGTGTGTGTATATATATATATATATATACACACACACACAAACACAGCTGAACCCCGTTATAACGTGGTGCTCAGGGTCCACATAATGAGACCGCGTTATAACCGGGATCGCAAAATGGCCGCTGCACTAGGACTTACCTGGCATCTGCAGCTCTCTCCTCTCTGCAGCTCTCTCCTCTCTCCCTGCTTCATCAGGCTATGTCCACGTGCGCGGGCGCACATCTTCAAGGTTTTTTTTTATAACATATATATAATTTGTGAAATGTCCTTGTGATCATATCTAACCAATGAGTGAAATCAACGTAACCCTTTTTCTTATCTAAATTGGAATAGTGAAGGACTCCCACTGAGTTGAACTGCACTGCATGCTAAAGCAAGGAGGGGGAGGGAGAGATGCACGCTTCATAGGAAGAGTATATAGCAATACATTACCCAAAGAACCACAGTCCAGTGTAATGAGAAACCGCACATTGCAGGATTAAGACAAAAAATTGTATTTAAGTAAGACAGACACAGTCGGTCATTTCCACTGTATTTCTCTTGCTTAAATAAAAGATGTTGGCATTTAATCCTGTAATGTGTGGTTTCTCATTACCCTGGACTGCAAGTCTTTGGGTCATGTATATATGTACGTGTAGAATGCAGATTGTTTTATCTAATCAGGATCCTTGTTTATCTGATATTCGCTTATGTGTCCTTGGCTGTTGCTGTGATTACACAAGAGAAAAGAATGTCTTTGAAATGAATGGTTATTGTTTAACCCTACGGTTGCCATAATAATGCTCCACGAAAAGCACTAAGGGGCCATTATGACATTTATGGAACGTAATGTAATTATTGCTCGTCTTCTTCATCCCTCCACTACTGTTTGTGTCACTGAGGACATGACGTGACCACGTGTTTGATATCCCAAGCCAACATGTTGTCGTGATCCTGAAAGATTGGTGACCCCAGGGTTAATTGTCCTGTGCATGGAATTTCTCATACCATTCATAGTTTTATCAGCAGCATTAAGCAGTTTCTGCTACACATTAAATCTACCTTCTCCCTTTCTACTGACACCAACAAATTGAAAGGGACAGTTGATCACAGGATGAGGGAGGTACAGTATAAGCAGTGGCATTTTTAATATGTTTAATGCAGCTGATTTACCGCTGTAGAACAAATGGATATTATTAAATAACTTCTCATATATTAATTTTTATGGTAAACAAATTATTTGGAGACTTTTTGAACAACATTTTTATTCTCAAACCTACATTTACGGAATGTATGCTTATAGAAGAAAGCATTTGAAATATAAAATATAATACACATCTTGTGAAAATATTGTCCATAAAGCTTTACTCCTTTATTAAATCAGACACACTAATTATACTTTGTGACAGCATGTCAGTATCTGGCCATTATATATAGCAGTGCACTTTAGTACAGTTTCACAATGAAGAGAATATTGGGTCTGTGTAGCAATTTTTACCATACAATAACAAGTCCATCGTTTAGGGCTCTTCAACTAGTTTTCCAAAGGGGACGGATCAGAAAAGATTTAGAAGCAGCTTATTATCCTTTAATTTGATACATGAAAAAATATTATATTTGAACAATTTACAAGCGTGTATAACATCTGTACCATATGCATTTACATCAGCTTAAAGTATAAGTAAGCTTTGAGTGTGCAGAAGTGCACTTAGCTGCTTAACTAACTGGTATGAAATGAACAGGGACAGAAGTCCAAGGGCCACTTCAAGGTTCTTCATGGGCTGGATTTGGCCCATGGGCAGCGAGTGAAAGAGTCTTGGTTTAGTTGTAAGTGTGGCTGAATGTAACACTATATCTGTTAATATATATTTTCTAATTAATTACAGGTATTGTCAGTAAACCCTGTGTTAAATCCGTAAGTATTGCGTTTTTCAAGATAGCAGAAGATAACTGTGCATGTCATATAATAAACCTGATCCTGTGCTAGGGGCCAAGGTAATGTCTTGATCATATACATATACTAGCTAAAAGAAAAGGAGCCAAAATTAAGATTATAATTAGTGTTCAGTATTTTTTAAAGGGCTCAAAAAATTTAATTCGCCTGCACCTATAAATCTTAGGGCACTGGTGGGCAACAGGGGACCCGTGGGCTGCCTGCAGCCTGCAGGGGCCTCCCCTGTGGCCCCCAATCGCTACTTCTCTCTGATTGCACCAGATAGGCGCCCAGCCACAGCTCCAAAACGGACGTTCGCAACGTCGAAAGTCAGGGGCCCAACTTCCTGTATCGGCCTCCTGGGTTTTCCCCCCTCCAGTACTGGGTAGGGCCCGGAGTCCTGGATGGACCACAGATACGACCCGGAAATGAGAGAAAGAGTGAAGGGGGGTAAAGGAGGGGAGAGGAGGTAGAGTGAGGTGCTGTGTGGGGAAGAGTGAGAAAGTGGGGTGGGGGAGAGAGAGATCTCCACAGAGATGGGAAAGATATCCCCACAGAGAGGCAGGGCCAGCGTGATGGTGCCACCATCAGTGCCACTGCACCAAGCTCCATGGTTACAGAGGCCCCGCGTTCTTCCCCACAACAATTGAACTGATTGCGGGAGAGAGCACGGAGCCTCGGTAACTCTTATTTTCTTCTTTGCCATCTCTTCCTGCAGGGTCCCTCATGGTGCTACGACATCCACTGGTGTCGTGTCGACATGACAACAGGATGTTACGTGATGTTGTGGTGCTATGTTGCCATGACAGTGCTGCATTGTATCACGGGACATTCCATTGTCATGGCAATGCCATTTGACGTCGCAGCGCCATGATGGATCCTGCAGGAAGAGATGGCAAAAGAGAAGGTAAGAGATCCCGCACCACATGCCCTGCATTGGCCCCCCCGCCCCATATTCAGAGAGAGGGGGAGATCAGCACAGAAAGGGGGAGAGATCAGCACAGAGAGAGAGGGAGAAAGATTTTTATTGGGATGGGTTATAAGGGGCAATAGATTATGCAGCACTTACAAGGTCTGAGCCCTTGATGATCATCATGTTGCCCACCACTGCCTTAGGGACTACAGTACATGTAGCTCTGAAAAGATCATGGCTACCAAAAAAATATATTGGAAGCAAAGCAGTCTATCACCAGTTTACTTCCCAAAGCTTCTGACAGTTCTTTTGCAGCAATAGTCTTATCAGCACCACCCTTCATCTCAAGTTATTATTTATTTATTTTTTAGCATTCTGAGAGGCAACAAGCAGATTTATTGGGTATTAATCAGTGCATTTTTAAACTGAGATTTTTTTAATGGGAAAAAGTTGAAGGGATCCCAAACTTGTATACACACGGGCAAATGCAGACATACATTGTACATTTAAAGCAGTAATTCCACACACACACACACACAAAATATATATATATATATATATATTTTCAATTTTGAACTTTTTGGGAAGTCGGGTTTTTTGGAGTTGTACCACACTATTTTTAGCTCCTGGGATACCGTGCTTCTGATATACTTACCGGTTTAGTTGCCAGTGTTTTCCTCCCTTTTTTGGAATCTCAAAATGGCCACCAAAGCTCCTGTAGGCCAATGGGAAGCTGCATCGTCATTTGGGAGGATGATGTCGTGACTTCCTATTGGACAGCCATTTAAATGTTCATGGGGATACACCATTTACCAAACCAGTAATTATCTTGGGAACTGGGTGTCCCAAGAGCTTAAGATCAAGTGGCTCAGCTCCCGAGGACCACCCAATCTGAATTCTGTAATTAAAAACAATAAATTAAACAGGATTGCTGTTCAGTATTCTCACCCAATTAATTTATCATGATTCTACAGCCCTAAATTGCCTGCAAAAAAATATGTTGGCACTAAAATAACCTAGTTTTTTTATTTTTTCAAAAGCTACAGTACAACTAAAAGCTTTAATATTCTGTAAAACTTTGTTTATAGTTTTTAATAAACTTTTTTTTAAAGCAAATTGAAATCATAAACTTTTTTTTTTTTAAAGTAAATCAAGGATCTGCCATGTTGCCACTTTGGTGATGTAATTTATGGCACGGAAAGTTCCAGATCTCATAGACATCAATATACAGTAGTTTCACAGAATGTTCAACTCTCCATTGATAACAGGAAGGTACCATGTTTCGAAATAATCTAGCAGCATAGATACTTCTACCACTGGTGATACAACACTGCTAAAGAAACTCAAGTGAATACAGGATATAATATTAAAACTAGATTTTTTTCAAACACCCCCTTCCTGCTGTTACCAAATGATCCCTGTCACAACCAGGAAATTAGTTGTACTGTACATCAATTACAGTAGATGCAAAACACTAAAAATGGCAGGATGCAGAGGAAAATCATTACTTGTTATGATTAGATGAACAGTAGTTCTTATTTAATCATTCCTTGATCTTTTAAACACACTTCGTTTTTACATTACATCAAAACATTTTGATTGCAATTTGTCTGAATTGAGGGGTAGCCTACCCCAAGAAGATTTGTACACCTTCTATTCATTTTGAGAAGGGAAAAAATAGCAGGATCTTTGTGTTATTGACACTGCTCAATTAAATGTACAGACATTTTACTATGCAATTCACAATAGTGAGAAGATGTTTTCTTTTTTGTCTTTTCAGTACTACACTTTATACAACAGTAATGAGTGCTGCCTTTCCAGAAAAATACACAACTCGGGTCAGGAACGAAAATTAACAAAGTTTAAAAAGATGGTACGTGAGACATTTGGGATTGACAATAAATCTATTTTTTTCCCTAAGCATACACAGTAGTAAGAATTTGTATTTGATTATATAAGTCTACCAATACCATTAGCTTATACATTCAAAAGTTTCCTGTCTACTGAGAACAATTTATTGGTGATTTTCTTTGCATTTTTTTTTCAGGTGGCTAAGTCTGAGCTCAAGATGATTTGGGTTGAAGCACACACTTTTGAACTGTACACCATCTGCATTTCTTATGAAACCTGATTTAAAATGCTCAATTAATTTCTGGATTAATCAAATAATGGTTTAAAATGTATCTTACAAAAATCATAGTTATTATTTGATACGTAATTTTAAACAGAAGGTTGACACCTGAAAGCAATCATTTAAAGCAGCAACGGTCTGTGAACAATATGAACACAGAATAACAAAAAACTACCTGAACGTCTCTATTGGTGAGGATCAACCTGGTAATCAATGCCTTTATGTGTTCTATTGGGAATGTTGAAACCCCGACAGACGCCCGGGGACCTCGTACCCACCCAGACTTCAGCTTCCTGGAAAAACTATTTTTCCTGCGGTTAGATTGAACTGCCCTTTTAAGCAACTGAAAAATTGAGATACAATTTATATCACTGGTAAATTATTGAAATGTAATGTTTAATCTTCATCTGCATCTGGAATGAGGGAGTTCTTTATTTACACTAGATATGTCAGCAAGGCTTCGATGCACAGACGTGCCTAACCTGCATTTCCCAAAGGGTCATCCCCACTTTTTAAAAGGTTCTCTCCCATCCCATTATTTCCACCAACTTCATTGGCATATATTGTTGAGGTTTCCATTTGTGTTTCAATGCGCGTTATGATATAAAAAAAAAAGTCAGGTGACATCAATCTGCTTATAAGAGATGTGTCAAACTGTCAAATGCATTTGGGAAATGTTAAGTGTTTTGCCCGTGCAAGTTCAATTCCTTGTGAAACATTTTGCCAAGCTAATGTCACAAACATTCGATGAAATATCGCCAGACAGGGAACGAAACATGGTCCATGTGCCTTACTCATAGTCTCAGCATTAAGTGACTAGCGATTTTAGAGGATTTTACAAATTTGCATATTAAATAAAATTGCAATGCATATTGACTGAATGCTTGGAGTATCGCCAACAAACCTTGACTAAAGCTGTGACATTTTTTGCGACTAAAAAGGGTCAATCTTGCATTATTCGTGAACTCGTGACTAATTCTCACATCTGTGGTGCTTATACATTTGGTACATTAAACTGCCCTGAATGTAGCACTCTAGGCTTTAATAGTTAGGTTTTGTCGCCCCCTACTATGAACTAAGCATGTGTGATAGGTTTTCCGATATTTGTCAATGTAAACTATGCTGTGTTGTTTTTTAACCTACATTTTGCAATATGCAGCTGAATGTGTAATGATTTCTGCTTAGTCAAATTGATGCAAATCCTCAGGCTTCCAATTCAATATGTTCTATGAGTGACAACTAAATTGCGTGTGATTCAGCGCCATGTTATACATGAAGATCTGAATACAGTTTTGTTACATCATGTGCCAAATGTTTGTATTTTTCTGCCAGATTAATAAAAAAATCAATATTTTCTTAACTCACACTGGCGTTTGCTTAAAGTATGTTTGTATTACATTTGCAGATTAAGAAAAATAGTCTTTTAGCTGCAAAACTGGTGCAAGTAGTGTTGTAAAAAGCAGCACCGGATTTATCACAGACAAATCTCTTCTCTGATAAATCTGGTGCTGTTTTTGGTAGCAATCTGATATTGTTTTTATATTGCACCAGGTTTACAAAGATAAACTTTAATTTAAAAAAAAAATTGTAATCATGCTTGCGATACCCAAAAACACACATTAAAAGAAAAACTCGGTGATGGGTCTTCTTAGAATGAAGAATTTTAGGAAATGGAACTAAAATAGCTCCTCTCGTTCACTCTAATTAAATTGTACAATTTATCATGGAAAAAAGGCCCAGATCTTCACTGTGATTCGTTGGGGGTTCTTCTTCTGAATTTCCTCCATTTGTAAACTAGATGCTTGCTGCTTCTCTCAGAGTAGCTCTGAGTAAACTTGCAAAATCAAGGGTAAAGTGTTGTCCTTCCTAGAAAGACATACTTTAAAAAGTTACAAAATTCTCAGACACTGCTCCGGGAATTTGGTTACCTGTTCAGCACCTCCCAATGTTCTCAGCAGTAACAAGCAGCGAGCCCAACACTGCTGCCGTCCAATAGCATTCTCTTACGGGTGGAGGGAGGAAGCAGGGAAAGTCCTTCCTCTGCAGTGATGTGTACAAGTCACCAACATTTTTCCCGCAGAATTCCCCAATGCATTATATGGGTGGTCCACTTCATCAGGGATATGTTCCAGGTACAAATCTAAATACATTTACAACATTGCTGACTGCAAGACAGGATACGAACCCCCAGGGCAGAGGTAGGGAGTAGTACACCGACCTTGGCCTGGGATCTGAGGCTTGGGATGCAGGGGTAGTCATGTCCAATTCCGGGGTCGAGGCAGGCGGCAGGCAGGGATAGTCAAGTCTGGTTCCAAGGTCTGCAACAGGCAAAGGGTATTCAGGTCCGGTTCAGAGGTCAAGGCAGGCAGCAGGCAAAACAAAGGCAAGGCAGAGCTCAGACAGGACAAGGTAACAAGTACTTTGCACGAGCACTGACAGGGAGCAACTGCCTGCTATTTAAAGGCCAGAATCAGCTGCTGGCAATGAGGGCAAGAGAAAGTCTTCCTATCAGGAAGGGAGGAGCAGGAATTGTCAGGAAGCAAGATGGCACGGTAGTTTCAGTGAGGGTGAGAGGTCACTTCCTGTCGGTAGCCATCTTTGGTATCTGGACAGATGCCTTATAGTATCCCTCCCTTCAGGGTCGAACTCCAGGGCGATCAGATCCTGGTTTATCTTGACATCCACAGTGGGGGAGGTTGCGGTGTATCTGGATGAGTACTTGGGGAAGGTTGAGGTGTACTCTGGGGAACTGGGGCTGGCTGGGATGTATCTAGGGCAGGTCAGTGAATAACTGTACGAGCTTGAACTGGGACTGGTGGGGTTGTGGATGGGGGGTGTCGAGGAGTAACTGGGACTGGTTGGGCTGTAACTGGAACTAGTGGGGCTGTGGATGGGGGGGTCAGAGAGTAAATGGGACTGATCAGGCTGAAACTGGGACTGGTGGGGCGGTTTGGGGAGTTACTGGGACTTGTCGGCTGTAACTAGCACTGGTGGGGCTGTGACTGGGGGAGGTCGGGGAGTAACTGGGACTGGTCGGACTGTTACTGGGGCTGTGTTTGGGGGATGTTGGAGAGGGGGAGGAGGGAGCAACTTGGCCTGGGCTTTCTGGACGCGTTGGAGCATGGTAATAGCGGACACGATCTTAGATGGAGGAAAGATGGGAACCTTATCAGTAGCGTCTATGTCATCCGTAGACAACTTATTTATATTTATTTATAAAAATGTTTTACCAGGAAGTAATACATTGAGAGTTACCTCTCGTTTTCAAGTATGTCCTGGGCACAGAGTTATAAAAATACAGGGTTACATTAAAAGAACAGGGTTATACAGTCAATTCACAGACATTTCATGGACAGCTAGAGTTGGAAAATTGGGTTCAGGGGATAAAGGGCTTGTGATTTTCCGATTTGAAATAGAGCAGCTTAACATCAGCAAAAGGCTCACACCCTTTTGCTGTCCTTTGTCTGTGCCAAAGGCTGTGCGCCTTTGGGGCCACGCAGTTGTACACTGGGGTGGTTGATTTTCAATGCAGCTGTGAAGAAAAAGTTTTTTGCGTCCTCTTGGCTCATTAATATTCCAGTGGGTGGGGTTGACGTTCCACAAAGTACAAGCAAAATGTTAACCCTTAGCGCGCTGGTCCTGTGCCTTGGGGAGCCCCATCAAGCTGTCCGCCTTTGGGGCAACGCAGATATACACTCTGGCAGGATGGTGCATCAGCCTTCACTTCTTGGATTCTGGGCAATGGGAAATGCCTTCCATCCTGTCGGGGTCTCCTATCGCAGGCAGACCCCCAAGTTAGTATCTGTCCTGAGGTCCAGTCAATCCGGGGGTTATGAATGTGTAGCCAAGGAAGCCCCAGAATTACATCGATGGTTGGGGAATGGATAACATCCAGCTGAAGAACCTCGTGGCGCAAACCACCGACCGAGACTTTGAGCTGAGTCGTCTCTTGCGAAACGACCCCAGATCCCATTGGTCTAATATCAATAGAGGAGATACCCAAGGGCATGTCCTTTCTCTGGAGAGGAATATTGACAAGCTGAGCGAAGGCTTTATCCACGAACATACCGTGGCTCAAGAATCCACAAAGGCCTTGGTAGTAACCGAATGGTTCTGCCAAGATAAACAGATGGGGATCATCAGGCAACTGGGAGATGGGGATATGGCTACTAGTTTAGAAACCTACTAGTTTATAAAATACATTTGTCCACGCTCATTAGCACTCCTGTTCATATATATGGTGGGTTCTGGGGTTAGAGCTTGCTGGTATTGTGTGTTTGTTCATTTCAATTTTCAACTGAGCTTGGTGGGATAGTGTGTTTTTTAATTGTAAAATACCAAAAAACAACATCATCATCTTTCACTTTCAGTTAAAACTGATAAAAACAAAACAGAAATAAAACATCCTTTCCTATAAAATGTTGCCTCTTGTGGCAGTGCGTACCGGAAACAAAGGCATCACAGAGGAGTATGGGAACTAAAAAAAACTGCACCGATAAACACCAAAATAATGTGTCATTTTTTTTAATTAACACTGATAAACACTGATTTTTAAATCAAATGAAAATAAAACGCAAAATAAACACTGATTTTATGAAAATATAAACACCGAAAACCGGAATCCTTTCTCATATCTGTAATCCTACCAGTGCGCACGCAAGTAGCACTTAATAAGAAACAGGCTTTTTTTTTTTTGCCATGCATTTTAAGACCTGTTTTGCAATTATACATTAATATAATACTGTATATGCGCTGGGACCATTCAGCAGTTTCTCAGCATCATTTCCACCTACAAACATACTATAGATAAATGATTTATTTTTGTGTACATAGGAAGCAGCTGACACATTTTTTTTAATACAATGTCATACTTTTGTTCTGAGTGACCAAATCCCGCAAATATTTTTGTTTATCAAATTTATGTCCCCTGACCTTTTCATATTAATAGCTTCTTAAGCACAATTACCTGCTTACCATTTACGTTACATGGATAAACAGATATTAAGACTGTGACCTAATTTTTTAGCACAGCCTCATATCAGTGTATGCAGTACATAGTGAAAACATCCTGCTCAACTCTACCAGGTAAGCTACAAGAACAATTTTATTTAAACCTTTTATCTCTGAGACAGCATATATACACACATAATGACAGGTTAGACATATATGTGTCTTTCATTGTGAAGAAGCATTGGGTAGTCACTTGTTTAGTAAGGTACGGACAACTAGGGAGTATTCACCATTCTTTCACTTCTTACAGGAAATGTTTTCTAATATTACTATTTTTTTTCTTACATAGCCCTGACAATATATACACTGTATATATTATCTTGCAGGCTTAATAAAGCCCTGTCTTGACACAAGGACAAAAAGGCAGTAAAGGTAACAAACTAACAGAATGTGAGCATGAATCTGTGTCATGTTTTGGCTCAAGCTTCCCTCTGGAATTTGATTTCAAAGTTCGACACTCACATCCGAAGGAACTTTGAAGTTCACACAGGTCAGATTTCAAACCCACAAACCTGCCCACCCTTAACAATTTTACAGGCATGTTAGTACATTAAAGGAAAAAAAGAGGGTGTAAATAGCGCTAAAAGACTAATAATAATAATAAACAGTGAATTAATAATATGTGACCCTACACAATACCTAATATATTAGGCTAGGCTGCCAGGTGATACTAACCCCAAAACATAGTTAGTAAAAAGCACAAAACAAACAATACAGACCGGCGCCTAAAGAGTCCAAGAAAATAGTTAAAGTCCAAAGGTATGAAATCTCAAGAGGTGGAAATCAAATCTTGTACTTCTCAGCTCCACAGCAAGGGGTTAATCCAAGCATGTAATGCAAAAAGAGAAAAGACAAAGAGAACACGTCATAGTGCAACACTGCTAAAATGAGAATACATTTATGACAAACAGGATGTTAGTACATTAACCTTACACACTCAGGTGTACTGAGGGAAAACATTTCTTAAATTAGTTAATTAGACTGTATGTACAGTGTGACAAACGCCCCTCTTTTGTAGCGCTGACGTCTGTCTGGGTTCTTCCCGACACAGTCTTCTAGGGTTAATTATACAACAAACAGGATCATGCAAAGTATTATATTGCTTAACTCAGGCTTCTGCCTGCTTTATTTTCATCCAAGTAAGGGACTGCAGCTTTAACATGTGTAGGCAAGAGGCACTCAGACATTTTCATTCAGTGGTTCACTTATATCAGTGTCATAGCACTTCACACAGTGTCACTTTTAAGAAATAAAAACCAAATCATATAAAGAAATCCTATCCCTTTCAGGGATCTAACTACACATCAGAATCAGCCCCTAACTGCTGCTGGCCAACTAACCTGGTTCCCCAGCTTAAAAACAATACCCTCTCATTTAGGGTCACTAGATACAGCACAGTCTTTTAGCAACAGCAATAAACATTTGTTTTGTCTTATCTGTTCGTGGTGGGAACTCGGTCCCAAGTGTCCAGGCAAATCCTCTGGTACTGTGATACTTGGAGGGGCCGTCCACCCCGAAACTGGAAACAGGGGAGCAGCGATACCCCCAGCCTCCAGGCTCTAAGGAGAGAGAGTGAAATGCAAACCTCTCTGTTCTAAATACCTGTGTTAGTGATTAGGAGAGCAGGTGAGGGAGAACTAGAACCATTGTAATCTGTGGTCTGGATTTTCCATCCAGCTGCCTGAGTTAATGTGAAGCTGTGGAACGGATCATTTTTAACTATTTCTGCACTTTCTGACCTAAAACGGGGCAGAAAGCTGCCTAACATCTTTGGACTATGTCACAACAGTTAGGTCCAGAAATAATTGGACACTGACACAATTTTCATAATTTTAGCTCTGTACGCCACAATGGATTTGAAATGAAACAACCGAGATGCAATAGAAATGCAGACTTTCAGCTTTAATTCAAGGGGTTGAACAAAAATATCGTATGAAACGTTTAGGAATTCAACCCATTTTCATACACAGTCCCCTTATTTCAGGGGCTCAAATGTAATTGGACAAATTAACACAATCATAAATAAAATGTTCATTTTGAATACTTTGTCGAGAATCCTTTGCAGGCAATGAGTGCTTGAAGTCTGGAACACATGGACATCACCAAACACTAGGTTTCCTCCTTTGTGATGCAAAGTCATTAAACCCACTCACAGACATGTTTCAACCTTGATGGGTATCATCAGTGTGAGGTTGGTCTTAATGACCAACCTCACACTGATGATACCCATCAAGGTTGAAACATGTCTGTGAGTGGGTTTAATGGCTTTGCATCTCATCCCAGCCTCTGTCTAAAAGCTGTGTTTAAAACATTATGCATTGGCTTGAGGATTGGCTTGTGTAATACGAGCTTGAGACAAAAGGTGGCACTGAGTGCTCATTTGCATGTCATTTCCCAGAATCCCTTGCTGCAGTGGAAGCGCTGTATGCTGGGTGACAATGGGGAAAGACAGGGTTGCAGACCTGTCTAAGACATGCAAATGAACATACAGTAATATTTAAAGTTGCTATATATATATATGCATGTAGAAACCAGGGGGATCCTGATAACAAGTTGAGACAGCACACCGCAGATGTAGAAAAGAAAGTGTATTAAGAACACCAGGCCAGTGTTGGACTATGCCCCTTTGTGTTTGGCCACTATGGGCTTCCATCTAGTACACACAGAGGTTTTTTAGACTGAGTGCTCTATGTCACTACACTGTTGTAGCTACTATGGGGGTCATCTGGCAGCGACCGCGTATAATCAGTACATTCAGTCCCTTGCGTTACAAGAGATGCGATAGGGTTGCCATGCGGAGTTGTGCATGCGCGGCATATCACGCGCGGCGCTCAACACACATTAGCAGTAGCGGTGATTTGTGCACGCCCCTTTTGGGTTGCTAGGTATAGATAGCCACATGACGCTCTAGACTGCGCCCGTAGCCCCCTATGTCACCATAGACGTGATCGGGTTGCCATGCGCAGTTGCGCATGTGCGGCCTTTCAGTGCGCTATTGGTAGATGAGTAAGAAATACGGCGATTTTGTGCATGCCCTCCTGGGCTGTCAGGCACGTTTTTGGATGGCTATGTGACACACCAGTAGCCATGCTTGCACAGTTGATGTAAACATGGGCCAGCAGTAATGACAGATACCACATTAGGCGAGCTGATTTGTTTATCCTAGTATCAGTGCTGTGTATTGGTTTATCTGCTGTGGGCTGTACCTGGGAATGTGATTTGTGCATTTTTAATTAGATTCAGGTGTTTTTTCACATGGGGATGTGGGTATATATGGGTGTTTGGATCAGTCACTTGTGCACAGCCCTGAGGAAGGTCCCTTAACGAGGACCAAAACGTTGGGCTGCTTGGTGTTCTTAATACACTTTCTTTTCTACATCTGCGGTGTGCTGTCTCAATTTGTTATCAGGATCCCCCTGGTTTCTACATGCTTATTTCTACGCTATGGGACAAGCATCTGCCTTCTACATAAACGTGAGTGCTAACTGCCATACCAATGACATATATATATATAACCAAAAAGGAACACACAGCGCAACCCTTAACACTTAATCAATAAAACAGCTAGCGATTATATCACAAACACTTAGAGAATGGAAGGTTAGAGCCCTTTACACTCTAACTATCCCTAATCAATCTGTTGCCATTTAGGTCTACAGCTCCACATAAGCTGTAAAAAGTAGATTCCACAAGAGTGACCTAGGCGCAAAGGGAGAAAAAATGAAAAAACATAGGGTAGTATGTACTAACTAGTATCAACCAAAAGATGGTAAGATATGCACTCACAGTTATTAGGACAAATTGAAGTGTTTTATCCACTCTGGGATCTGAAGCTTGACACCATCTTTTGATCCTCCCCAGATCTATTAGGATGTTAGCACAAACCGCAATACTAGGCCTCGCAGGGCCACAGCCCCTCACCGCGCCTTCCAACACCGTGTCCACACCCCTACAGGGTTTACCCCAATGTACTGAGGTGCTCCGGGCACCACACTGTCCCAGTGTACACAGAATCAACCACCTACCCAAGTGTGTGAGACAACGCTGCCCCACTAGCCCGTGTATAGTTGGTGCATTTGGTGAGATGATGTACCTGACAGGTGTTTCCACACCCGGGAGTGCAGCTGATGCAGATGGGATCCACGGATCTGATGATGAACTGCAATGCCTCCGCCTTTATGGTGGGTGGCTCCCTCCTGGATGGTACCACCTTAATTGTCTCTTTAGCACAGATGAATGATCTGGTCCCAGATCACCATGATCCAGGATGCAGCGTGTCCTGGCTGTGTCCCTCACTATTATGTTACAGGGGAAGTGTCCCTATCTATAGGCCTGTCCCGCAGCAACCACAAGCTGAGGGGAGTCAGGGGCCTAGCTGGGGCCTAACGGGGTATCTGGCCTAGTGCAGGGGCCACAGACACCTGCACATGCAACCTACCCCTTCCATGTCCTTGCGCACCAAATGTATCAACTCCCTGCTCCAGGGGGAAAGCTGCAGCCCTACTAGACCACTTGAACTATACAGAGGCTCATGGGACATGTAGTCCCTGCTGGGAGTCTTCCCCGATTGGCTGCCGTTCACATGCATACACTGCACATGCGCAATCTTCTTTAATGGCCACCGCACTGGGGAAACTATCTGCGCATGCTGAAAATGGCAGCACCCTGCACACGGGAGCCACCGCAGTCCCCGGCGACCCAGTCGCCCCTGTCTCAACCTCCCTGCCTACGGCAGTCTAACTGCAGCCTCTGGCGGCACCCACGGAGGTAAAAGAGATCATGAGGGGAACCTAGGGGGACCTCCCTACACATGACAGGGGGTAGAGAGGCAGTCTGGACCAGCCATGCTACAGGTATAAAAGGAAATGTAATGATAGGAAGTGTCATTTTTACTTAACATGATTTTAAATGAAAACATCCAAACCTAAGTTTAAAAAAGGACAAAACAAAAGTTCACAAATCTTGTAACAAATCTTGTAGTCTTTTTGATTTTGTTGAAATACAAAAAATGTTGTCCTCCTTATTGCTGTTTACTATTACGACAATTACCAAATTCTACATATTCTGATTCAGAACAAGATCAAAACAGTATTCTACATACTGGTTTATTTCTGGTATAGGTGCTGTTGCAAGTGTCTGGTATAACGATTGTCACATTGGACCAGACTTTTACAGGGATCGCAAACACAAGGCAGAACAAGAGAGTTAAATAAATGATAGTTTATTCTGGCTGGAGACAACGGGAAGTAACACAGGGCACAAACAAGGCAATAACCCACCACAAATTAGGGGTACACGGGACTCCTAGATCGCTAGGTGTAGGCAGGGATGCCGACAGGGGGGAGAGTGGGGGGAGCTGTCCTGGAACTGGTGGCTGAGGAGGGCCCGGCCAGCAATTGAAGTTGGGCCCGGCAAGAGGTCAGGCCCAACTTCTGTGTCTGGCTGCTGTCATCTAGTTGCTGCCATGCCCAAGCTCTCCCCAGCTCCTGCAGGCCTGCCTCTCTCCCAAGCCAGGTCTCTCTCTCCCATCTCTTTCGCCAGTGCATGCCAGATTTCCAAATTGGAAATGACCAATGGGAATCAACCCAACAGAGTAAGGACCCAGGCCCTGATTCTCAATTTCAACTTCATACCTCTCACAGAGAAGAGATCAATGCTCTGCTTCTGGAGTACTGTATGTACTTCCCCAGCAGGAGAGCTCACCTTTCCCCACTTCACCATTGTCCAACCTGGCCCATCACAAAGGCTAGCCCTCTGACTTACTGTGGGAACACTAGACTATTGTTAGTGGCTTAAACACACAATGAGTCACATAGATACTGTTGGAAAAACAAACAACATCAAATAGTTACTTGATATACCGGAAAAACACCAGTTGGATATTGGAAGGGCTGGCAGCCATTTAGAAGCCTTGAGATGGCCAGTTAACCCTATGGGCTGGGTCACCATCTTGACTAATAGGGTCCACAAGTGGGCTTAACCTTTAATATACTGTGCCATGTTGCCCCTGCTGTCACAACAATGTCTTGTTCCTGGGCACTTCCAAACGTAATGTTTTCTTCTGTGAACCAGAGCCAACTATAGGTCCAAAGAGAAACAACTTTAGTTCCAACTGACCCCTTGCTAGGGGAGGATGTTACCCATTTCCTGCATGAGTGCCCATCAGGCTCCTCTGACAGTGAAGGGGTTAAGATCCATTAATTTTAATAGACCTTAAATCTCCTTTATCAAGTGGAAGACGGTCCCACATTATATTTTATAGGTCCCTCTGTCTTTTCTTTTATTAAATATCTCTTTCTTAAATGTTTTCTCCAAAAAGGTCAATATACATATAGACAATGTACAATCTCACAGAAAAGAAAAGGTGTTATCGTCATTATAACCGTCACATAGATTCCAAGTCAGAAAGTACATTTTAGGTGGACATTACAGTAATGTACATACAGTATTTAAATAAATGCCGTAAATATCATATTCCAGACAGAACTAACTGTACATGCACATCCACTGAAAATGTCAAGGAGAGTCACAAGTGCGCTGTGTGCTGCAACAGTCCAAACACAAGCAAAACAGGAGATGCAGTATTTTATTTATTTATAAAAAAAAATAATACCCGGAAGTAAAACGTTGAGAGTTACCTCTCGATTTCAAGTATGTCCTGGGCACCGAGTTATAAAAATACATGGTTACATTAAAAGAACAGGGTTAAACAGTCAATTCACAGACATTTCATGGACAGATAGAGTTGGAAAATTGGGTACAGAGGATAAAGGGCTTTTGCGTTTCAGATTGAAGTAGAGCAGCTTTAACATCACTTTAACATCACCAAACAGTAGCGAATGGCAGCAAACAGCTCGTACCCTTTGGCTGCCCTTTGGCTGTGCCAAAGGCTGTCTGCCTTTAGGGCAATGCAGATGTACACTGGGGTGGTTGATTTTCAATGCAGCTGTGAACTAAAAGATCTTTGTGTGCTCTTGGCTCATTAACATTCCAGCGGGTGGAGTTGACGTTCCAGAAAGTTCAAGCAAATGTTAACCCTTAGCCCGCTGGTGCTGTGCAGAGGGGAGCAGCTCTTGGGGAGCCCCATCAGGCTGTCCACCTTTGGAGCAACGTAGATGTACACTGGGTTGATTTTCAATGCAGTATATATAGTCACACACTGTCAAACTTTGATATATAATATTGAAAAACATTGACACGACCTAGGTGAGGACCAAAGCCCTAGTGTGGTATTCATTAAGTATATATTTGATTAATATTTACAGAGTGCATTTTACAGAATCATAGTCTGAAACCCTGCCTCTTCCCCAGTAGTATGTAAAAGGTATATAACTGGAGGTAGTGTAGATTTTAATATTGAAATCCTATTAATTATTTTTACAACATTATTACCTTTTTTTTTTTGCTTGCATTGCAGTTTTAGTTCAATAGCAATGCAAGTGGTACAATGTACGGCTATTAAGGAAACATCCAGAGTATTTGTTTCAGAACCTTATCTAATCCTAATCCATTTCAGATCCCTTCAGTGTCTTAAATGTCACATGGGAGGGCACTTACAGCTTCTCCTACTCTACTTTTGTAAATAAATCATAGGACTGCTTTGTCTGCATTGATGCCAGACATATCTAAAGGAGACAAATACAGACCGGTCCATTAATGATGCCCCTTCCAAGGTCTCACTGGATGCTGTTTACCTTTGAATTTCATAGATTTCCAATTAAAGTATTAGGGAGATGCTGAAAATTAGCAAAAGAACACGAATCTAAAAGAAATTAATTAAACCAAAGACATAACTCTAAACATCTACAGCTAATTTCTGATCTGAAAGGTAAGTTTCTATTTCAGTTTGTCTTTTCTTTTAATGTTAACATAGGAGTAATAGTTAGTCCAAAAAGGGTGCATATCAAAACTGAAGCAAAAAGCATCACTTACAGTATGCAGTATGTCACCAATGCATGTAGCAATACTGTTCAAGACTATTTTTCAGGCGTGTTGTAAAAATCAGAAGGTTTCATTACCACAGTAACAGCACACTTTTTATTTTAAGGGAACATGCATGGAAGGGTTAATTCTTGTGTTCTTTAGAAGTTTTTAAGCTCTGAACATTTATTAAATGCCTTTTGGTTAGAAATCTCTTCTACTGAGGCATCTTTACCACACTAACACCTTTGCTGCCTGAAGAACCTGCAAGACACTACTTTGCAAAACATTGCAGGTCCTATTGATGGGATTATTATATAGCACACACCAGTTGGACTACAGTAGGTTAGCGTCAGTCCTTTGTAAATGGAAACTAGTGTGGGGGAAATGTAATCCTGTGCTCTGACACAGCGATGTGTTTTGTACATAAAGATAATGCATATTCTATGTTGTATCAATAAATGACCAATCTTCATAAAGACAATGACAAACGCCTAACGAGTTTCATGTTCATTATATACACAACACCTTAAAGCTCAGTAAAATATTAATTCTCTAAGATGCAAATAATAGTTGTTATAAGTTGCTATCAAAGTAAAGTATGAGTTAAAAAAAAAACAGCGCTGCTGATGCTGTTGTTATTAAAAATGTGTAGTTTACTTAAAAGGATAATAAATCTTAAATAAAATATTTTACAAGGAAATAATACATTGAGCGTTGCCTCTCGTCTTTAAGTATGTCCTGGGGAGCAGGACAATACATGGTTACATTAAATGTACAGAGGTTTTACATTATATTTACAGATATTTCATGGACAGTTAGAGATAATATAAATTATGGGCATCTGTAAAAGTTACAGACCAGATTAAAATGTGAGTTAGCTGCAGTCTTGGAAGAACTTAAACTGGAGGCGGTTTTGAGAGTCTCTGGTAGGCTGATCCATTTGTATGGTGCAAGGTAACAGGAGGAGCGACTGGATTTTTTTGTTGAAATGTGGGACCATGAACAGTCTTTTGGAGTCAGATCTCCGGTGATAAGCGCTGGGTTTGGTAGGGGTGAGGAGTTTTTTTTCTGGTAGGCGGGTAGCTTGCCCAGATAATATTTGAAGGTAAGACAAGAAAAATGTACTTGGTACCTGAACTCCAGGTATATCCAACCTGGTTGTTCAAGCATTTTTCAGTGATTTGTGTTATAGTTACATTGTAGGACAAAGCGGCATATGGAGTTGTAGAAAATATCTGGTTTCCTAAGGTGAGTTTGGGGTGTTACGCCATATATTATGTCCTCATAGTATATAATTAGCATTAGTATCTGCTGTGCAATGGGGTTTCTGACTAGTGGGCTTAGGGAGGATTTTTTTTTTCTATAAAGTACACCAAGTTTGGCATAGGTTTTGGATGTCAGAGTATCAATAGGCAACCCAAAGTTTAAATGGGAATTAAGCCATATGACCAGTTATTTAAAACTAGTGACTGGCTAGAGTGGTGTTAGAGTTGGTTCTGATCTGTAGCTCTGTTGTTGGTAGCTTTAGAAAAGTAGCCTTAGTCCAAAATACCATAGTTAGTTTTGTCACTGTTTAAAAACAGTTTGTTTTGGTAAATTTAGTATTCAAGTCATGAAAAATCTGATTGAAGTACAGTATGTATCCAAAATCAGGAAGACTAGGGCTGCGTGCATATAAAATTGTCATCCACATACATGTGCCTTGAAGCTGCCTTACAACCTGTAGGTAGATCATTAATGAAGACTGAAAAGAGTAGAGGTCCAGAACAGAGCCTTGCAGGACCCCACAGGTGACATGGAAGGGGTTGGAGTTAGAGCCCAAGATAGATATAATTGGGATCTACCAAATAGGTAGGAGTGAAACCAGTTTAAAGTGTGTTCCTCTACTCAAGAGAACACAAAACCCCAGCAAGCTCTTTTTGGGAACTCCTGAGCCCCCACAAAATATATGTATGTATTTAAGTGTCAAAATGGAGTGCTATTGAGCGTGGCAAATGTATACAACAGACGACAGAGATGCCCAAAGCTACATCCAACATGACAGAAATACACAGTAAAATACTTATATATTCTCTTGAAAAAGGGTCATTTAGTTTAACCCTTTGGCCAAAGTGTTGTAAGCTTGCGAGCCACAGCAAGGCAGACACCCGTTCGCAAGTCCTAACACTACCAGATAAAATACTAATATACCTCTATTAGGATTAAAATTCTAATTTACCTCTATTAGGAGGGAGCAAGACCACATTGGATCTATATCCAGCAGAATGAAAGGACCTACTAACTTGTGAAGTGGGGAGGGGCGTTGTATACATATGCCACGCTCAATAGCACTCCATTTTGACAATTAAATACATATATATATTTTGTGGGGGCTCAGGGGTTCCCAAAAAGGGCTTGCTGGGTGTTTGTGTTCTGTTAACCTATTCTCAGCTGTTTCAGCTGTTGGAGGTTGGTGGCTCCACCTGCCCAGGTTTTAAGCCCGCCCCTCCCCACTTCACAAGTTAGTAGGGAACGCTTTGGCCAAATGGTTAAATTAAATGACCCTTTTTCAAGAGAATATATAAGTATTTTACTGTGTATTTCTGTCATGTTGGATATAGCATTGGGCTTCTCTGTCGTCTCCTCTATTCAAGAGTACTGAAGTATGTTTAGTAAGATAAAATGATCATCAGTATCAAGTCTTTGCAAAATCTAGGAATATTACACCAGTAAGTTGTCCCAGTGCCATTCCACAATTTATCTCCTTGCAAACTTTTAAGAGGGTAGTTACCATGGAGTGGTTTGGGCGAAAGCCAGATTCGAGTTGATTTCGAAAATTAGTCTTGGTATAGTAATCGCTTAATTGTGAGTGGACACATTTGTCCATGACTTTGGATAGTATTGGGAGAAGAGAGATAGTATTGGGAGAAGAGAGATTGGCTTGCAGTTGGAGACAATGTTTTGTTCCCACTTTTGAAGACAGGGGCAAATCTGGCAGTTTTCCAGGTCTGTGAGATACGACCTGAAAACAAAATAGAGTTGATTAGGGAGGAAAGTAGTATGGCAATGACTGGGGCACCGAGTCATAGGAACTTTAATTGCACGATGTCAGGTCCACATTGGCTGTTTAGTTTTAATGTTAGGAGCACATGTTTAGTCTCTTGTTTAGATACTGGGACAAATTGAAAATTGGGCACTGTTGGGATGGCGTGGAGCTATAGGGGTTCTCACACGTTGAGCCTTTTAATTGTAGTTAGGGATGGGATTTGATAGTTAGGAAGTAGCACACCCCACAAAATATTTATTGAATGCGTTTGCACAGTCAGTGTGATTTGTCAGAGTAGTATTATCCTTTTTGACATTAATGTATCCCCTCTTTCCGGGGGCAATCGCAGATCATTCCCCTACCCTGTACTAGGGTCTGGCTACATATCTGAGTGTGGTGCATACCTGCTGGTAACATGAGGGCCTGAGTCTCCCGCGATGGTATGGGGGATGGCAGGATCAGGTTTCTGGGGTGAATGCCTTCGTTTCATCTAGTGGTGCAGCGCCCCCATCTCTGGTAAGCCCCAGGAACGCGGGGTGGAATCCTTCCAGAGAATTCCCACACAAAAGCAGCAGGTCTTTATTCACCCAGCAGCAGTAGCAGCAATAACAGCAACAACAACAGCAGTACGTTCAGTCAGGTACAGGTTGTCAGCTCCTCCAGACCGCTCTCCCTCAGGATGGTCTCTTTCCCTGCCACCACCCTAGGCCCAGGGCACCCAGGGTGGGGCTAGCTCTTCCCTCACCCCCTAATCAGGGTGAGAGGCATTGGTCCACCTCCCTAACTATACTTCCATCAGCTCTACTCATAGGCTGCTGGCTTCTCCTTCTCCAACTGAACACTCACTAACTACTCAGTCACAGAGTCCTCTGCAACTGAACACACTAGCCAGACTGAAAGCACACTAAATAGGCAGTGCCCTGCTCTTTATGATTTCAGCAGGCCCCTCCCTGTGTCTCTTGCCTTAGACACAGGGTCAGGTGACCTACCTCCACCACTCAGAGCAGTGCTTGAAGTGGGGGAAACCCATGATATCTTCTGGCAGCCTGCAATTACCAGGACTTATGAACAACAAATTACAAAAAACACAGAAAAACATACAGTACAAACAATGATTCCCTGGCACCCTGACAGATATAAACCTGACAGAAGAATGTAGTCCCATGAATCAAATGATGATAGAGGATAAGATCCACAGTCCACAATGTCCCGTTCTTTTTAGTTAGGAGACTGATCTGGAAATGAAAACAAAACAACCATTGCGCAGTACCCTGTGGTCAGTTTTGCACACCCCCACCGTTGCTAGCTACTTACTTAAAAGTAGATTAAAATGGGCCTCAAAAGGTTTCTTTGCTCTCCTCGTGGTTGGCTCCGACTTGTTCCTGCTGCTGATGACGTAGTCCTTACTTCTAGCGTCAGCACCACCATAAACCGAGTGGAGACAAGAATGGGCGCCAATAGTGTGATATCATAACATTTATTACTAAAAATATCAGGGTTAAAAACATGCACTCACATGCCGTATTGCCCTATGCGTGTCCTACAATGTGCCGTCCGCTTACATGGGAGGATGCCGAGGGATTGCAGGAGGAGTCTGGATTCGGCGTGGATCCCCGTTTCGTGGCCGCGACTCGGAGCGCCTAGTACCTCCTCCGATGACGTTCCCCGCCTATCGACCTCTCCTCCTCTCAATGGGTATGCACGTAGCAGCACGTCCTGGAAGCTCCACCCTACGCGCGTTTCGTGACTCTGACGTCACTTCTTCAGGGGCAATGGAGCAGTGGGGTCACTGGAGGTTATTTGTACCCTTGTGACTGGCTAACAAGGGATTCCCATTGGATAATTGCCCCTGAAGAAGTGACGTCAGAGTCACGAAACGCGCGTAGGGTGGAACTTCCAGGACGTGCTGCTACGTGCATACCCATTGAGAGGAGGAGAGGTCGATAGGCGGGGAACGTCATCGGAGGAGGTACTAGGCGCTCCGAGTCGCGGCCACGAAGCGGGGATCCACGCCAAATCCAGACTCCTCCTGCAATCCCTCGGCATCCTCCCATGTAAGCGGACGGCACATTGTAGGACACGCATAGGGCAATACGGCATGTGAGTGCATGTTTTTAACCCTGATATTTTTAGTAATAAATGTTATGATATCACACTATTGGCGCCCATTCTTGTCTCCACTCGGTTTATGGTGGTGCTGACGCTGGAAGTAAGGACTACGTCATCAGCAGCAGGAACAAGTCGGAGCCAACCACGAGGAGAGCAAAGAAACCTTTTGAGGCCCATTTTAATCTACTTTTAATTAAGTAGCTAGCAACGGTGGGGGTGTGCAAAACTAACCACAGGGTACTGCGCAATGGTTGTTTTGTTTTCATTTCCAGATCAGTCTCCTAACTAAAAAGAACGGGACATTGTGGACTGTGGATCTTATCCTCTATCATCATTTGATTCATGGGACTACATTCTTCTGTCAGGTTTATATCTGTCAGGGCGCCAGGGAATCATTGTTTGTACTGTATGTTTTTCTGTGTTTTTTGTAATTTGTTGTTCATGCTCTGTATACATGCCTTGTGGATAGGCTTGTTATATTCCTAAGGCAGCCATTCCCCACTCTATCACATTAGTCTGTGAGGGATCACGTGTAGGGTCTCCTATAAAGGGGATCCTCCTTTGTTTGTAGAGCACCTATTTATTTCACTTAGTATATACTGCACCGACACACTTTATTCGAGCAAATACCCAGTATGTACCTGGCAGATACCTGGAATGCGCCGCTCCTCACCTCTTACAAGCCCCGTTGCGTTTGCCTTCCCAGCCTGGGTTCATGCCTGGCTGACGGGCGGCTGATCTGTTAAATGATAATGATTAGGATTTAATAGGCTGCAATGCTTCGCGTGTCTACCAGATGGCATAAATTCATGAATTGTAATGCAGTATATATATATATACTCTGCAGTATTGCAGCCAGCGGGAATAAAATGCTTCAATCCCTGCCTGGAAAATAACCCAATGCACTCGGGCAGAAAACAGTTACAAACCTCAATACACCCGGGTATACCCGAATTCGTGGGACTAGCCGAGCTCGAATAAAGTGTGTCGCCAGTGTAGGTTAACATTTATAGGTTTGAGCGCTGATTATATATATTTAGTTTAATTTTTTCACCGCAATTTGTACCAGGACTTATACCAGAAGGAGGAAAGACCAATAGCCCAATTTCTTACCAGGGCTACACTCTCCCTCAGGTGGAATCCAATGGTCCCCACTTGGACCTAATTTTGCTGTACCATCCTGCAGGCGAACAATCTGTGGATTACAAACACAATTGATTAGTGCGTACACATCAGACTGTCCCACCCAGATGGCGAATCAATAACACTGGGAACCTCCCAACATGGAGAACCCGAACTAATAATAATGGTAGGGATCAGGTTTCCTTACTTCCCGTCCATTGTGATCTACAATCTTTACATAATAGGATTGTACAGACCCATACTCCGGCCTATACTTAACACTATGCATGTAAATACTCCAACCTGTACTCCAAGCCCTTATTACATCACAGATTTTCTCTTCTCTCAAATAGGCGGCCCTACCAAACTTAGTTCGTAGGTACTCAAGGACAGCTTCTCGGAGCCAGGTATCTCTCTGCTCCTCTATTTCTTGCATAATGGGCTCTGGTATACAGTATATGGGAATTCATTGCCATGGGATTGCCGGTACCTTGCCACTATGGCCCTGTCTGACCTACTTAGCTTCGTCAGCTTCCTGTCCCCAGCCTTGCCTGGCAGTACCCAGAATTGTGGCTCCTCAGGGGCAATATCGTCATACAAAATAGATGAGCCTTGGGGAATAATTATTTTCTGCTCAATCTCTCGGTACCTATTGTCTAGTTCATCTGCAACCTCCTGGGGAGAAAAGGTGCTTACAGCCCACCAATGATCTACTATACTGTTCTTGATAAGCATGACCCATTTGCGGTCCATACCTTCATGGTAACCTGTGAACAGCGGTGCCCACAACTTATCTTGGTGTTCGTATGATGACGCTACACTCATACCTGTATCAGACTCTGTTTGTGAGGACACACCTGACGTCGCGGCATCAGTAGAGTGTGAGCCTTTGCGTCTTCCTTGGATAACATTTGCGTAGGTCGCGGGGTTCATCTTATGTACTACTGGACTCACGGGACCCGCTTGAGCAGTAGTCTGGGACCCTCGGGCCCTACCTCTAGGCACAGGATTAAATGCAACAGGGTTAGGCACACGTATAACTCTGGAATATGGTATCTCCACATCAGACCCTTCATCACTTAATTCCCAATCCCTCCAATCGGTGGAATATTTGGGCGTCTTTTCCAGCTTACTCCCACTAGGACCCGGTGGCATGACACGTGACGGGGCAGGGGTAGTGGCCGGGGCAATGGCGCTAGGGGTGGTGACCATGGGATCAGCAATGTCCTGCAAAGTGTCTCTGAGTCGGGCAATGCCACGACTGGTAGGCATCTTGTGACTTGCTCTTTCTGCCGCACTGCGGGCTCCTCTCTTGGCTACCTGGGCCTTGAACTTCTCGAATTCTGCCTCCATTTCCGCTCTCCTCATTGAAGAGAACAAAGCTTCCGGGCCTTTGCGCCAGTCGGACCCGGAAGTGACGTCATCGCTGGTGGCCGCGGAATCTCCATCCGCTCCGTGGTCTTGCACCGGAAGTGCGTCGAGGACCGGAAGGGGCGGTGGAGGACAATCAGGATCGCGGACCGGCAGGTAGGCCACAAGCCTTTCACTCTCCTCCGGTTCCGTCTTCGCCTGGCGGGAGTAAGGGGGGGTGGTGTCTCCTTACCGCTCCGCTGCCGGCTGATGCTCGTTGGTTCCTCGGGAGCCGTCTCGGATCCCATCTCCGCCGCACTGGGAGTCGCCACGGCCGTGGGATTTCTACGCGGCTCAGGCCACACCAGCGCTCGCCGTTGGGGGGTCTCCGGACTCGTCTGCTCCCTCTCACTGGTCAGTAGAACTGCATCTTTATTACAGCTGGGGTGGTTTGCCGGTAGGCGCATCAACACCGATGATAGGCTGTCTCCTTCCTCCGATGAGGAGTGCGACGGTTCCTCCACTTGGGAGTCACCTTGAGCTCTTGCCGCACCGCCAGTGGGTAGTGGTATGAAACGGACCCGCTCCGGTACCTCCCCTGTGGTCGCGCTCTCCTCCGCCGGGACATCTCTGGTTGGCTGGGCCTCGGTCCCTACCTCAGGGGTGATATAGGGGACCAGGACAGTCTTCTCCTCCGCCTCCGACACCTCGATCAGGGTTGCTGGAGAGGCACCCCGCGGGGTCTTAATCATAGGCCATGGCTCGACAGGCCATAAGTAGAATGTGCCGCTCCGCTCTGTCTGCTGGGGATCTGGGTTTGGCGCCAAACCCCTGCACATCTCTCGCCACATATGCAGCACGTGCGCGATCTAGGCTCCGTGGGAACCGCCATTTTGGATCGGCTGCAACCCGCGTTGCAATGAATGACACTGCTATCGCCATTTTAACCTCCTCCATGCCCCGCAGAGCACATGTATCTCTCGCCGCCATCTTTAATGAGCCCTCTAAGCCCACAATAGCGCTACTCTCAGTGTCAACTGTGCAACACGTTCCTAGACACTGACTGTTCTCTCTGGTGCTCTAACCCACGAATATAACGTATGGAATACCGCAGGCTAGGCAGAACTCCTTCTTAGTACACCGCACTCGCTGACGGTTCATCACAAGCACTCTGTGGTGTGTTTTCTAGGTACTGGCTAGGGTACTAGGCATCTCCTAAGTACGGGCGTCTCCTACTTTTGGCCACCCATAGTGCAGACCCTGGGCCATGGCCCCTGGACAAGTTAAAAGGCTAACCCCCCCAGTTGTCTCACACTATCTGCCTCAAGGGACTAGGACAGCTATAGCCATGCACCCACATTTACAACACCCTCTTAGGGCACCCAGGGCGTACTGTGCGAGAGTCCATGCTCTCCTAACTACTCCTACTATGCAAACTTGCCCTACTTTCTGTAGCACTTGCTCTGAAGGTGTACCTAACACTTTCAGTCCTGCTTCGCTGAAAACCTGTCCTGTTTATCTCAGCAGCGCCTCCAACTGTAGCCCTCCCTCCCTGGGGCAATCACAGATCAGCCCCCCTACCCTGTACTAGGGTCTGCTACATGTCTGAGTGTGGTGCATACCTGCTGGCAACAGGAGGGCCTGAGTCACCCGCGATAGTATGGGGGATGGCAGGATCAGGTTTCTGGGGTGAATGCCTTCGTTTCATCTCGTGGTGCAGCGCCTCCATCTCTGGTAAGCCCCAGGAACGCGGGGTGGAATCCTTCCAGAGAATTCCCTCACAAAAGCAGCAGGTCTTTATTCACCCAGCAGCAGTAGCAGCAATAACAGCAACAACAATAGCAGTACGTTCAGTCAGGTACAGGTTGTCAGCTCCTCCAGACCGCTTTCCCTCAGGATGGTCTCTTTCCCTGCCACCACCCTAGACCCAGGGCACCCAGGGTGGGGCTAGCTCTTCCCTCACCCCCTAATCAGGGTGAGAGGCATTGGTCCACCACCCTAACTATACTTCCATCAGCTCTACTCATAGGCTGCTGGCTTCTCCTTCTCCAACTGAACACTCACTAACTTCCAGAGAATTCCCACACAGGGAAGAGAGATTCCAGTCTCACACGGTTGATCTTTCTTCAAAGCAGCAGGTCTTTATTCACTCAGCAGCAGTAGCAGCAATGTAGACGGACGTTCACAGAGGTACACAATTGGAAACTTTTATAAGGTGAAATTATAATAAGGCTTTATTGTGCCTTTTCCTTTTCATCAGGAAATCCATCCAAACACAGGGGGGGGAGAACAAAGCTTATATTCACTTGGGAGTATTTCTAGTGAAACACTATGCAATTAATTCACATCTCCCTTAGTCAAGCATTTCTCCCAGCCCCAAACACATAGCATGAAATAAGCAGATATAAGAAGTCTCTTAAGAATGAAAGTCTTATCTGTTCCTTGGAGGGAAAATCTTCTCAGTTCCTGGTTCAGCTCCCTTCCCTCAGGGTGTGTCAGCTTCAGGTTTAGTAGTCTTATTTGTCAGCTCCAGAGATCTGTGTTCTCTTGGTCAGTCTCTCCTGGGAGACTCAAGAACCACTGCTCTGTCTCAAAGTTCAGCTCTCAGTCAGAGCTAAGGAGTCACTTCCTTTCTGACAAGACAGGATTTTCTAAGCAATCAGGTAGGTGGGGTTAGTTAATTGCCTACCAGCAGTTAACCACCACACTGCTGGATTAGAGGCACATTTGTGAACAGGGATAAGTCCCCTGTTACATACCTCCCCTGTTTGTGGGAAGCTCGGGCTTACCACGGCCAAAGCCCATCCTTCCACTCTCATTCGAGATCTTTCTGTGACTTGAATGAGAGTGGAGTGAGGAAGAGAACCCTCTGTCCCGCTGGGATTGAAGCCCTTTCTCCAGTTTATTTTTGTCTCCTCCCGAAGGTGCTTGAGATCAGCACTCCTCAGTCGCTCGAGGAGGACTTTTTCCAAGTAAAGTCTTTTTACCGAGTGCGCGGTCATGAGATTTCTGTTGCGTCGGGCACTCCTCTTTTTGTAGACAAACTGTATGGCAACAGTTGTAGAGCAGTTAGTACTAGCCCTTAGAGTTTTCCGCTTTTGAAGCGGTCTTTCTGCACCTCCTCCACACAACGGAGTCGCCAGTTCAGCTTCTTTGGGACTGAGTTGCACCTCCACCGCCCTTTCCAGAGAACATCCTATCTTTTCAGCTTTCTCAGCTAAGGATTCTTCTGGCTTTGATTCTGCACTCCTACCTCTGTTAGTTGCCTGTTGGGCAGCGGTAGGTTTGGCTAGTGCTTTCTTAGGTGGCTCAAACTTCATAATCTTGTTTTGAAGGTGCGTGGAGTCCTCAACTCTCACTGTACCCTTGTCCTCACGGGCATTAGTTACTGTGGGATACTGGTGCTTGGGCAGAGCCAATACCTTTTCCCGTATTGGAGGAATCTGTAAGTTACTGGTCTGCAGAGTCTCAACCTGTTTGAGTGCGTCTTGCAAGTCTCTTCTCAGGGAATTTATCTGTGCACTTTGCTTTCTCTGAGTCTGTATCAGTGTCTCCTTCATATTCTGGAGCTCTGTAATTTTTGTCGTTAAAGTTGCCGCTGCGTCTGTTTTCTCCTTGGTGTACTGACTCAAGGGAATGGAAACTTCCAGGTATGTGCGGCAGCTGTTGGTCTCATGATCTGAAGCATCCAGTGCTCTGCGGAGTGTCTGAACCTCTTTCTGAGATACGTCCACTTCTATCCGGCCACTGTTGATCTCCTGTTGTGAGGCATTCAGCTCTATACGAAGAGTGTGAACCTCTTGCTGGAAGACTGTCATCTGCTTCAGTGCCTCCTCATACTTCCGCTTTAGCGTAGCCACCATTTTATCAAATTGGCTCTGCTTTTCATCCATGGTGGAAATAGTAGCCTTTGCAGTATCTAGCTCAGTCTTGAGATCGTCCAATTCTGTCCTGGCTAAAGAGTAAATTGTGAGCACATCTTTTTGTAGCCTCACGTTATTTTTCTGTAGCTCTATGTAAATATCTTCCTTTTGTTTCAATTGTTCACGGAGCATATCACAGTCATGCCTGGCATTTTTCAGGGCATCTTCAGGGCTGGTCAAGGGATCGTCACTCACTGGTTCCGGCTCCACTTCCCTGGGATGGTTAGTTGAGGGTTCCTCACTGTTGGCACCGGACAGACACTTCTTTGGGGTGCACGACTTCTGCCTTGGGCCCTCTGGATATACGGTTAACTGCGGGACGAATTTTTTCTAGGCTGCAGGGCTACTCGTCCCCATTTTTCTCCACAGGATCTGCGGACGTGTCTGTTCATTCCACGGTAAGTGAAGAACCGCTTTTCTTTTTCTTTTTCCGCTTTTTTGTTTTGGATGACTCCGTCCCATCCGGAATACTGGGGTCTCCTTCTTTATTTGATACTTTAGCAGCTTCATTATATACGCCAGCTTTTCTTGCAGTTGCTTTAGCTGACAGAAATATTGGGTGATCTGCTGTTCCCGCTCTGTCTCCTGTCAACCATATTCGTCATCATAGAGGGCGGTCTTTTCTGTTCGTGCCGAGTTCAGGCACCCCCACCATTTTTGGGGTATTTTGTGGGTGTGACTCGGTTCGGGTTCCCCGTAAGAGATGTCTTCCTCTTTATTGGAATGGAAGGGCCACTCTTCCGTGGGGTAGGGTTCATTACAGGAACGCTGCATCTTGTCCTCCATTTTTAGGCTGTCAGGTGTAATTTTCTTCCTGACCTCAGGAGGTGCTATTGCAGCTGTTGCCACTGTATTTGCTAGAACCCCCAATTAATTGTGGTAGCCATACAGATGGGCATATTTTGCTTGTAGAGGTCATAGCTCTCACAGGCATCTCTGTAGACTTTTCTTTCTTGGGTAATTTTTTTTTCAATATCAGTAGTACTGTGCATGCATTTTCTCTTATCAGGTATACAAGATGTGCAGTTGCTAGGTAAAAAAGTCTATTTGCTTTACACCATTTACTTGCTAGGTTTAATCTCTCATTTGATATGCTGAATGTGTGGTTGCTAGGTAAAAACTTCTGTTTGCCTTACACAATTTACTTGCTAGGTGCAATACCCCCGCTTCAGCAACAGAATTTGGTTTTCTGCCTGAGTTCAGTAATTTTCAGTCTCATCTTTGGGTATTATGGCATTCACACTTCACACTTTGCTCCCAAGATACAGTATATATAGGTAGACTTTTTTACTTGCAGAAAAAAAAAACATTCTTTGCAGTGGACTATTTCTTTCATTCCCGGCAGGGTGACTCAACACTCAGCAATTGGCTTTGAAATACCTTTTACACAGATCAGAAATCCCTTTTCCCCTATAGGGCAATTTTACACTCAGCATTTGTTAGCTAAAAATTCCCCTGCTTCAGCACCGTCATGTATCAATTTTCACACTTTTCTGCATATACTCAATTCACAGCTGGTAGCCCTATGCGGTGTGGCAACCTTTATTTGCAAAATCAGTACCACTCGTGGGTCACCATATGTATTCACTGCTTCAGCGAAACTTTTGAAAACAACAAACACCTATCCCTTTTTAAGGGCTGACTCACTTCTTGAACGCTGACTATGGCTGAAAGGCAAACCGCTTATTTCAATGACCATATTACACTTTGTGATAGGCATAATAAGGTTTAGCTGTTTCAGCAGTCTCTTTCCTCTTGGGATTGGGGCAAAGAGTCCATATGTGGTTTTGTACGTTTCAGTGGTGTATATCCCTTTAACTCTGATCTCTGCTGCATTAGGTTTTTTCTTCTAAATTGCTCAGACTTGTTTGTAGGCAAAAAGCATAAAAAAATTTCACATAAAAATCTCCGGTCCTTTTTAACTTCAAAGACACCTATCATCCCACTTCGGACACCATATGTAGACGGACGTTCACAGAGGTACACAATTGGAGACTTTTATATGGTGAAATTATAATAAGGCTTTATTGTGCCTTTTCCTTTTCATCAGGAAATCCATCCAAACACAGGGGGGGGAAAACAAAGCTTATATTCACTTGGGAGTATTTCTAGTGAAACACTATGCAATTAATTCACATCTCCCTTAGTCAAGCATTTCTCCCAGCCCCAAACACATAGCATGAAATAAGCAGATATAAGAAGTCTCTTAAGAATGAAAGTCTTATCTGTTCCTTGGAGGGAAAATCTTCTCAGTTCCTGGTTCAGCTCCCTTCCCTCAGGGTGTGTCAGCTTCAGGTTTAGTAGTCTTATTTGTCAGCTCCAGAGATCAAGAACAACTGCTCTGTCTCCAAAGTTCAGCTCTCAGTCAGAGCTAAGGAGTCACTTCCTGTCTCACAAGACAGGCTTTTCTAAGCAATCAGGTAGGTGGGGTTAGTTAATTGCCTACCAGCAGTTAACCACCACACTGCTGGATTAGAGGCACATTTGTGAACAAGGATAAGTCCCCTGTTACAAGCAACAACAGCAGCAGTACGTTCAGTCAGGTACAGGTTGTCAGCTCCTCCAGACCGCTCTCCCTCAGGATGGTCTCTTTCCCTGCCACCACCCTAGGCCCAGGGCACCCAGGGTGGGGCTAGCTCTTCCCTCACCCCCTAATCAGGGTGAGAGGCATTGGTCCACCTCCCTAACTATACTTCAATCAGCTCTACTCATAGGCTGCTGGCTTCTCCTTCTCCAACTGAACACTCACTAACTACTCAGTCACAGAGTCCTCTGCAACTGAACACACTAGCCAGACTGAAAGCACACTAATTAGGCAGTGCCCTGCTCTTTTTGATTTCAGCAGGCCCCTCCCCTGTGTCTCTTGCCTTAGACACAGGGTCAGGTGACATACCTCCACCACTCAGAGCAGTGCTTGAAGTGGGGGAAACCCATGATATCTTACCAGGGCTACATTAGATTGTTGTTGATGGCTAGAAGACTGGAATATATTGTTGATGATCTCCCAGAAGTTTGCTGAATTTGATGTGTGTTGATGAAGATTGTCAAAGTAATATTGAGCTTTTGTGTGTCTTGTTTGCCTCGTGGAGATATTCCGCAGGCATCTATAATTATTAAGATCCTTGGTAGTTCCAGTTACTTTGTATCTTATCCACAAGGCATCCCTGAAATGGTAGAGCGCTATAAGATCAGTTATAACCCACGGAAGGTGGGGCCCCCATACTCTTACTCTGCTTAGTGGGGCATGGGTATCACAGAGTTTTAAGAACTCTGTTTGGAAATAATCAAGCACAGAATCGGGGTCAGGTATCAAGTTGATTCTGTACCAAGGACAGTTGGTAAGATCAGGCATAAATTGCTGTTGGTTAAAGTTTCTAAATGTTTTAGTGAGTAGAACTTTAGGTTTTGATTTGGGTGGTTTGATTTTCCTTACACAGTACACTATTGCATGGTCGCTGACAAAGTCAGGTAGGATACCTGAGATTTGGACTCAATTGGACTAGAGGATAGAATAAAATCTAGCACAGAATGGTTGCCAGATTTTAGGTTTGTCCATGTGGATTGGGAAATTATTTGAGTTAAATTTAGTGTCCAGATTTTGTTGTTTTTAGGGTCAAGCCAATTGAGGTTGAAATCACCAAGCGCTAACAGCTCACTGTTCACATTCAGAGAGGAAACTGTGTCAAGAAAGTTAGTCATATGAGTCAGGGATTGTAGTTGGGCCTTAAGGGGCAGTAGATTTCAGCAATAAGAATAAACTTAAAAAAGGTAGGTACATTTTACCAACTAGGATTTCAAAAGAGCTGGGGGTTGGGGGGATATTTAGCAGCGTAAATTGTAAGGAGTCTTCAATATAAAATAACACCCCTCCTCCTCTCTTTGACCTATCTTTCCCAAAAATGGAGTATCCCTGAATGGAGATCTGTAACCCTCCCTGCCCAGCTCCTAGGAAGTTTACATCAGTATCTCTATTATTAGCAACTCATAAGGCATTACCTTATCCATTTGCGCCAGGAACTTTTATAGGACAAACAACACTCTTTATTTGTGCCCTCTTGGTACTAGAAAAATTAAAAAACGAATATATGCTCCAGCAGGGCAACAAAACATTTGGAATATGCCAATAAAAATATATAGTAATATATCGGAGTGTAAACGGGTTGGGGAGGTAGTATTTAAATGAAATGGAGGATCATAATAGGAAGAGACACAGCAAAGGGGCATATGAAATGAGGTAATATTACTTGCGTTGATAACGTGATGCCTCACCAAAGTGTTTTCCTCTTGTAAGGAGTATTCTTACTCATTGAGAAAGCGCCGCAGGGGGGCATGAAATGCGTGGGAGGAGAGTCTTGTTCTGTCCATGTTTTTTATGTAGACCAATAAATTGGTTTTAATTCTCTTTGCTGGCGAGTTTATCCCTTTTTTTCATTGGCGTCGCGGTCTTCACGATCCACACACCTTTTCTACCTTTTGGTACTAGGACTCTTCTCATTCATTCACAGAATACATTGAGATAGCTGTTAACCGTTTAATTGCGCAGTCTTAACAAGTTGCATCCCCAGGCGCCCGTTCTTTACACACTGGGGAGGTGCGAACACTTAACTGACGTCTCTTAATGGATCCATCCCCATTCTTCATAATGTCCGTTATGCTCTGTTACCATGGGCCACTTCTTGAACCCTTGCTGACTCAATATATTTAGATGATAGACACCCCATTTATGTCTCTGAATTGCCACTTCTAGACAGACTAGGATTTGAGGCGTGTGTGCACCTGCCTGTACAGCTGATATTGCACACTGGGCCCTCCTCATAGGGACCTCTGTGGTGTGTCTGCCTCCTCTTTGGTGAACCATTGGATTCACCTTTGCCATATATCAGGAGACTATCTTGAAGGGGCGCTGTCCCTACCTAGAATATAACGGGGACTTGTCTATCCTATACACTCAGGAACATATTTCTTAACTATATACAGTACACTGGTTAGCTGTTTGTTTTTTGATAGGTCTCTGGAGGCATTTCTGATGTTATAAGCATGCTGCAAAGTACGTTTCCTAAGTTCTCTCGACATCATACCAACATATAGCAAGTGACATGGACATGTGAGCACATAAACGACCCCAGATATGCAACAGTTGAAAAAGTCTTTCACATAATATTCTTTCTTGTTGTCACTATCAAAACATTTTTTTATAGAGGAAGTAAATTGGCAGCATTTACATGAGAGACACGTACCCACAGTTATGCTTTTGAATGTCGTTTTGTTATTAAAGGGACTATGCATGAATTGGTCCCTGAGATTAGATGATCTCTTAGCAGTCATCAGAACTCGTGAATCAAATAACTGTCGCCGAGTAAAACCCCCCAGTGTTTCTAAAAAATGAATCAAATATCATTTCAGTTATCATTAAACGTAGATACAGTATATCCTAACGTGTGTGAGGAACTCCTATTCCTACAGACTTTTTCTTCTTGCGAACTAAAAGACTGTCCCTGTAATTTTTGTAGACTTGATTGTATGCTTGACTAAAGCATCTCTTACTGTATTCTCTATTAATAAACATACTTTCCTGTTCCTTGGCTGTCAGTTGAAAGTTTTCAGCAGTAGAATAATTTCTTTTAAGTCATATAGCTAACTGTAGCACTTGAATCCCTCTTTTGAGGGACACAGGATGACTGCTGTTGTAATGCAAAAGGGTATTAGTGGCCACACTTTTACGAAAAACCTCAGTCTCAATTTTCCCATCTGCAGATACTTGAATCAATAAATCTAAAAAAAGGTATTGAGACTGCAGAAATATCAAACGAAAGTTTAATATTTAAATTGTTATTATTGAGAAGTGAAATAAAGTGTTTAAAACTGTTGATGTCCCCCACCCAATGGAAGAAGACATTATCGATGTACTTGAGCCATAAGGGTATGGACTGAGTATATTCTAGAATCTAGCATATCCTTTGCAAAAACCAGCTCCCATTCCCACCAACCCAAAACATGGATTGGCATACAATGGGTCGCATGTAGCCCCCATCACAGTCCCTCTGGTTTGTAGATAATATTAATCATCAAAAAGAAAAGAATTGTGAGATAGAGTTAATGATAAAAATCGCATTACCAAATCGCATTTGTTACTCGATTCTGGATTCTGCATGCCCAGAAAAACTTTGCTACCACAATCCAATCCTTATAATTGATTTTAGAATATTAAGATTCCACATCACATGTGACTTGATATGTCCCTTTCTGAACAAAGATATCTTGTATTTTCAAGAGGACATCAGAAGTGTCTCTAATAAAATATGGAAGGCTCTCCACGTGTGGTTTCAGGTTAGAGTCGACAAAAATGCAGATGTGTTCACATAAACTCCTAATCCCTGAAACAATTGGGCGTCTTGGTGGAGTAGAGAGATCCTTGTGAACTTTGGGCAACAGATACAGGGTTCGTATCCTAGGATAGGGTGTCAGCAGGAATTGATGTTCTTTTTTGTTGATAATGTCATTTTTAAAAGCATCAGTATTGATGATATCTACCTCTGTTTTATAAGCCTTAGTAGGCCTTTGGCAGACTTTCCCCTCCGCCGATAACCGCATCGGATCATTACTGCTCTACTTTAGCTCTGGATGATATGCCTGAGAGGCGGTTCGTATTTCTCCTCTGGCACTGATTTATCTTGATCTGCCATAGTATTTTTTTGATGCCTTTGCAACTAAAGGTTATTGTCACGGTAACTTATGACAAGATATAATATACACCAAATAACTGGGTTGAACTGAACGAGGCTTAGATATAATAAAGTATATTTATTCCTTAGATAGGTGAACACAACAAGATAGTACAATTAACAGACAAGGAGGTAACACTTACTTAGGGGTTGGAATGAAGAAGTAGTCAAAGAGCAATTCTCCAGCAATCAGGTATCAATCAAGATGTAACAAGAAGACAAAGACTGTAGGGTTGACAACAGTTTATATATCTTTTCAACCCTATTCTTATCATTGAGTGCAGACTATTGGAGAACAATTATCTGCACCCAATTGCTAACGTGGGAACATTGTTAACCCATGCCCCACAGCTAAATGGCACATGCGTACTGGGACTCTGAGTGTCTCATTTCTGTAGCCCCACACCCAGATCAGGGGCGCCGATCAGTCTGCCAGATGGGGTATCTGGCAGGATATTCTTTGTTTGCAGGTGTGAATTATGGCACCTACAAACCACTCCAGCTTTATGCTTCTCCGCCCTCATGTAAACAGTTAGAGTTGCTGAGTCTTTGATCAGGGGCCTGGTTCTCAGACATTAGTTCGCCCCCCTGACCATTTGCATTCCTTAGTGTGCAGGAATCTTCGCGGACTTTTGTCCCCGCTTTCAAATATAGTATGGTTTTTAATATACAAACATATTAAAATACCCGGTTCTGTTGGGTCCAGCGGGTAGAAATGACCCAGTCCTTGATGCCGGAACTGACTCACCATAGTGGCCAAGTTTCAGCCCGGTGCGACCTACAGAATCAGAGATATGCAAATACAAGATAAACTGTTTATTTCTTTATTACAAATTTCTCAGCTGTCAAATAAATCTCAGTTTTTCACTTATTCCCCATTGAAAACAACGTGCTCCGCCGCCATAGACTTTCAATGGTGAAACTCCGCCATTGGCGCCTATGGGAGTCCAACGCCATAGACTTACAACGGGGCACCGTCGCCGTTGAAGCCTATGGGACTTCTCCGCCATAGCCGGTCAATGGGAAACGGCCGCCATTGATGTCTATGGGAAAAACTCACGAACCTTTATGGTGGTCCATACTCCGTCGGGTTGGTCGGAGTGGCTCGGGAATGGATCTGCGGACATGCCGGAACAGTGACTGCAGGCACCCCAAACCCTGGCCCTCTGGACCCTCCAGAACCAGAGATATGGGCTTATGGTTTTCAGGGTTTCGGACTTGGCCATTTTCTCGTGCTGCTTCTTCTGTCGCCATTGAAACCTATAGCGCGACCGCTCAGCCAGCACGACCCTTTCCGGGGGTCCTGGATTCTTGGACCAGTGGTGGTGAAGTGAGGGGATGCCTAGGAGCTAGGGGCAAAAAGAATTTTATTCCTGGGTGCCCTAGAACCTAAGATGCCCAAGCCACTTGTCTTTGAACTTGGCCTAATAGTGATCAAACTTTTTTTCAGACAAAGTATCCGCTTTGCGGTTTTGCGGTTTGGACGGCTGCCAACCTATTCCTGGAGATCGCCGTCGAGGAATCTCCATTGAAGTCAATGGGCCCATTGACTTACAATGGGAAACCGCCGCTCCTCCTCTCAGATGCCACCTGCTGGTCTTCGAGGGAAACAGGTCCAGAACTGCTAGATCCGCCATTGAAATGAATGGAGCTCCAATGGCGGCCTATGGGACTCTGCAAAATGGTGCCTGAAAAGGCGGGAAAATTAAACAAAGGGCTATACTCACTTACTACCTATTAACCCTTGTCCTCCCAGATGGATCCCGGTGTGTGTGGGGTACAGACACTTACATGGTGGAAATACATTACAACAGGGGAACATACATTTTCATGTTATAGCAAGGTGAAAACCACATTCCTGGACCGCAGTCCAGTTAACCCCTTGCCTCCCTGGTGAGGTCAGGGGGTGGCCATATAGGGTGCAACCTCTTTAATACCGGGCCAACCCCCTCTCCCTCTACACCTCCCAATCTTAATAGGTGACCTGTGGCCCACTGGCCCTCACGGGGAGTGGGTCACTGCTGGCACCATTAATGAATTCAGTCTCAGAGGTATAGTCTTGACGTGAGAGTCCATCAGCATTGCTGTTTTCACTACCCTTCTTATGCTGGATAGTGAATTCAAATTCTTGCAGGGCCAAGCTCCACCTTAGCAACTTGGCATTCTCCCCTGATGCCCTCTGTAGCCAACTCAGGGGGTTGTGGTCTGTGATGACATGAAAGCCCTCCCATACACGTAGGGTTGGAGCTTTTTGAGTGCCCATACAATGACCAAGCACTCCTTCTCAATGGTGGCATATGCCCCCTCCATGGGGAGTAGTTTGCGGCTGAGGTACACCACAGGGTGCTCTCTGCCGTCTTCCCCCACCTGGCTCAACACAGCCCCAATGCCAAAGTCCGAGGCATCAGTCTGTATAAGAAAATGTTTGGTATAGTCCGGGGCAGCCAGTATGGGGGCCCCAGCAAGCGCAGTTTTCAGTGCCTGAAACGCAGTTTCACAGGCAGGAGTCCAGGTATTAAGCACAGGCAGTTGCTTTCTGGTCAAATCAGTCAGGGGTTTGGCCACGGCGCTGTACTGTGGGACAAATTTCCTATAGTACCCTGTGGTGCCCAAAAATGCCATGACCTTTTTCTTGGTTTTTGGAACAGGCCACTGAACTATGGCTTCTACCTTGGCTGGCTCTGGTTTGAGGTGCCCTCCACCCACCCTGTGCCCTAAGTATAGGACCTCTGCCATCCCTACCATACACTTTGTCGGTTTCAAGGTCAGCCCAGCCTCCCTAATCCTATCCAGCACCGCAGCTACTTGTCCTAAGTGGGATTCCCAGGAATTACTAAAGACAGCAATGTCATCTAAGTAAGCCTTGGCATAGCTCTGCATCCCTTCCAGTACCCGATTGACCAGGTGTTGGAAGGTAGCCGGGGCATTCTTCATCCCAAATGGCATCATTAAAAACTCATAGAGGCCACTTGGAGTGATGAATGCTGACTTCTCCCTAGCCTCCAGGCTCAGTGGGATTTGCCAATAGCCTTTGCTCAAATCCATGGTGGTCAGATACTTTGCCCCCGCGAGTTCATCCAGTAACTCATCCATGTGGGGCATGGGATAGGCACCTGACACCGTCCCAGCGTTGAGCAAGCGGTAGTCCACACAAAACCGGATGGTCTTGTACTTCTTAGGGACTAAGACTACCGGACTTGCCCAAGGACTCTGGGACGGGGTAATTACCCCTAGGGTCAGCATCTCCTCTATCTCCCTCTCCATACTGGTCTTGACCTCTGCTGACACTCTATAAGCGTGCTTATGCAGAGGCTGCAGATCCCCTGTGTGCACTGGGTGTTTTGTGAGATGTGTGTTCCCTGGCATGTCAGTGAAGAGAGCCCTATACTTAGCTAGCATGTCCCTGGCTTCTCCCTTCTGCTTAGCACTTAACTGTGCCCCTATCTCCACCTGTTCCACAGTGTTTCCCTGCCTAGCCTCCCCTAGAAGATCAGGCAGAGCATTGCTCGCCGGATCCTCCAGCAGTGGGCTACAAATGGCCATTACTGCTCCCATACTCGGTGCTTTGTACTCTTTTAACATATTAATGTGATATGTCTTATGCCTCTCTGGCTCTACCTGTACAACATAGTTGTACTCATTCACCTTTCGGATAACCGGGTACGATCCCGACCAGGCAGCCATCAACTTGTTCTCCCGAGTGGGTTTGAGAACAAGCACTTGCAGTCCTGGGATGAATTCCCTGCTACGGGCATTCCAGTCATACCATTGCTTCTGCTTGGTCTGAGCGGCCCTGAGGTTGTCCTGGGCCACCCCCATGAGCATCTCTAACCGGTCTCAGAGATCTACTACGTACTGGATCACTGAAGCATTAGTAGCAGTAGCCTCCCCTTCCCATCCCTCACGGAATAGGTCCAGAGGTCCACGTACCCTGCGGCCATATAGTAGCTCGAAGGGGGGAGAAGCCTGTAGATTCCTGCAGTACTTCTCGGTAGGCAAACAGCAAGTGCTGTAAATGAATCTCCCAGTCTTTCCCCTCCACCTCTTTAAAGGTCTGAAGCATCTGCTTCAGGGTACCGTTGAACCTCTCACATAATCCGTTTGTCTGGGGATGGTAAGGGGCAGTGCGCCGGTGCTGTACACCGCATGCATCCCAGAGACAATGTAACAGTTCACTCATGAACTGCGACCCTTGATCGGTGGTTAGGATCTCACTAGGGAAACCTACCCTAGCAAAAAATGTTCAGCAAGGCTGCTGCTACTGTCTTGGCATCTATGGTGCCAAGTGCTACCGCCTCAGGGTACCGGGTGGCAAAATCCACCACCATGAGGATGTAGCGCTTCCCTGACCTGCTAGGAATCATAAGGGGTCCTACTAGGTCCAACGCTACCTTCTGGAAGGGTTCCCCTATTACCGGTAGGGGTTTCAGGGGTGCCTTCACACGGTCACCTGCCTTACCTACCGCTGGCAGGCATCACAGGAGTGACAAAAAGTGCCCACATCCCGAGATGCCCCCGGCCAGTAGTAACGCTGTAATAACTGGGCTCGCGTCCTGGTGACCCCCTGATGTCCTGCTAACGGAATAGAGTGAGCTACCTGTAACAGTTGCTGTCGGTACCCCTGGGGCACTACTAGCTGTCGCTTACCGGTCAATCCCTCCTCTATCCCTGGGTTCCCTTTTCTCTATACAGGAGTCCCTTATACCATAGGCAGTGCTCAGTGCCTTCCCCTGCCTGAGATTCGGACGCCCGAAGTCTCACGCCGGCCAGGCTGGGGTCTGTTTTCACTGACTCCCTAAACTGGGCTCCTAATTCTGGCCACTCCCCAGTCATGTCATTGTCTGGGGAATGGGGAAGGGTGAGCTGGAACAGTAAGTCAGTCTGTGGTTGCAACTGATCCTTGCTTACCTCCCCGGGCTCCTCAGCGCCCTCCGCTATCGTTGGTCCCCCCCCCCCCCCCCCCGTCCATTTAAACAAGCATTAAGATCAGTATTGTTCACCATGGACTTCTATGACTGCAGCTATGTTATTTATACATTTTCTGACCATTACGTAATTATTTCAAAATTTCACTCCAAGTATGCACCAATTTACACCATTTCATATTCTATTGTGTAAAAAAAATGGGGAGATCGCTCCATCCCCAGACCCCTCCCCAGAATTTTTTACGAAATAGATTATGAAATTGTGCAAATTGGTGCCTACTTTGATTTTGAAAAAATTGCGCAATGGTCAGATCATTTATAAATAACATACCAACTACTAACCACCAACTTTTCTCGAGCGGGTCGCACCTTTTCCGATTATGTCCAGTATTTTTGTAGAAGCCACCTGGCAACCCTAACAGTATACTATAATTTAATCTATGCATGTCTCTTCTTGGTTCAGTAACCTTAGCAGTTGGTTCAGTAACCTTAGCAGTGCCCTAATGGTATGACATAGGCACTTACTCGTTTTCTAGAAGCTGATCGGACTAACTGCTCCTATCGAGCAATCATAAATATATCATAAATCATATCATTCCAATCATATTGGAAACTAATTTAATTGAGTTGTTAACAAATGTGTCTGCAGCACTTAGAATTTTTTTTGAGTATACCCGCTTCTGCGGAATAAAGTTTTAGTGTAATGAAGAGAGAGTAGAATTTTAACAAATCTACAGTGTCTCAAGAAAAGCTAAATGGGCCATGAATTCTTCACATAAATTCTGACTCTGCGCGGACAATAGATTTTTCAATGATAAAGACATATGCAAAAAATAAAAAAACGAAAAACATTTTTTAAATGATCTTAATTCTTTTCAATTTTCAATTCGGGTAATGTTATACAGGTCGTCCAATTATGTCTCAAATAAATGTAAATTATATTTAAATTGTGAAGCATTGTACTTGGTAACGTAAATAAGCTTGGTTATACTGTATACATAAAAGTTTATTTTGATAAATGTTGAAAAATCTGTTCTATTTATTTTATTGATTTTATTCATATATATAAATATATAATTTCTTCTCTCCCTCTCTCTCTCTCTCTCTCTCTCTCTCTCTCTCTCTCATCTCTTTCTCTTCCCCTTTTCCCACACACAAACTGGCAACATGGGAATTGACACACAGCTTTAAATAGAGGAAATGACTTATGTATTATTTATTTTTATCCTTGGTTGTTGCAAAATGAGTGAGATTCCATGGAAGGTTTGTGTCTCTGGTTCTCTACACACTCTACAACATCGTCATATGCTAGATGTAATCTTAGCTTCTTTGTTTATGCAGATACAGATCATTTGCAGCAAAGCATGAAACGAGTGTTTTCCCTAGATACATTCTCACAATTAAATAATAATGGAAAGGCGTCTTTTGTTATCATCTGACAATCTTCCCCTTAGAGGAGTAGTGCATCACATTTACAGTATATACATTTTGAACTTTGTATTTTCATAATGTCGTCAGAAAGTCAAAGAACATTGACTATCAATTCTGAGATACTTATAATATACTTTGTTTTTCAAAGCAAAAGACCCGGCTCATTAAAAAATGAACTGGCTATGTTGCATTCCTCACTGCAAACAGCCAAGAGATTAAATCAGGAGTGCCACTTATATTGCCAGTTCTAGATAAGTGGCTGTGTAGGAAGCTTTGTCTAAGTTTAAAGGTGGTGACATCCATCGGTTGCCTTATAAATGACCAATAAGTGCCATGAGTTGGTGTGTTTTTGTAACCTGCCCCTTTTGTTTTATACCAGGGTGGGAACCAGAGTGCCTGGAGCTGAAATGTGTTATTTACAGCTTTGGGGACTCCTCCCTCTCTTCCCCCTTCTAGTTTCCAAGATAATTACTGGTAAATATTTTGGGCAAACAAAATGACAATTTTTGTCTCCCATGTCATTGGGGCCAAAAGCACATCATCCATTGTGACTTCGTATTGCCTAGAGATGTGCAAACTATTTGGCTAAGTTAGCAAAATGGGGCAATAGTTTTCAAGTAAAAATCGAGAGAGACAGACAGAGACAGACAGAGACAGACAGAGACAGACAGGGACAGACAGACAGAGACAGACAGACAGAGACAGACAGAGACAGACAGAGACAGACAGAGACAGACAGAGACAGACAGAGACAGACAGAGACAGACAGACAGAGACAGACAGAGACAGACAGACAGACAGAGACAGACAGAGAGAGACAGACAAAGAGAGACAGAGAGAGACAGAGAGAGACAGAGAGAGACAGAGAGAGACAGAGAGAGACAGAGAGAGAGAGGGAGAGAGAGAGACAGGTAGACAGACAGAGACAAACAGACAGAGACAGACAGACAGAGAGACAGATAGAGGGAGAAAGACACAGATGCTAAGTGTAGCCCTGTTTCCTATTGAATACAGTGCGCTACCAATGCTGTTCAACCTGTTGGCTCGCAGGGCCTAAGCCTCCGCCACGGAGAGCCTGGGGCAACACATATGAATACAAATAACCTTTTACCAAGTGCAGCGCCTCCATCTGTGATGGCTCCCAGCAGAGTGGAAGTTGTTCCTCACAGGACAATAATGTAACACAATACACACAGTATATAAAATAACCAACGGCTTTACTAATGACAACCATAACCTTGCTTATCATCAAACAGGTGTCCCTCCGTATAGGAGACACTATACTATTTCGTCTCGCAAGACGCGACCCCTTCACCGGGTACCACACCGTGTCCAGTTCCCCACACCACAGTTCCCCCCACCCCCAAACGTAGGGTATGTGTGTGTGTGACTGCGCAGCCACTATGTTCTGATCTTATAGTTGGTGCACTTATTGAGGTTACCTGCCTAGCGCTTCAGCGCTCCAGCGCTCGGGCCTGCAAAGGAACTTCACAAAGGATCCGACGAGGAAGACACTCCAGGGATACCTTTCCGGAGCGATCCCATCCGGTTGGCGACTGCTGTGCTGGCCGACGTCTCAGCCCAAACCTCCGGTATGGTAACGCGACAGTCCCTGGATGTAACAACTCTCCTTCTGGTACAAAAGGGGACTGGTTCCTATCTTATGGCCTGTCCCTATGTCACCGTGAATCAGGGCCTAACTGGGCCGGGGGTATGTGGCCTAGTGTAGGGGTTACTGGCCACCCTACATGCAGAGCTCCTTCTCCTTCCTCCTCCTGATCCGCTCTCCCAACGTGCTCCCCTGCACAACCTCCTAACCCTTCCTTCCGCAAATCCACCTGCCCCATAGGCTCCCTTGCGTCACTTGGTCTCGCTAAGGCTCATGGGACTCGTAGTCCCGTGCACTTCACCCTATAGGAGTAGCTCCTGTTTCGCGGGCTTTCACAACCCCTTACTGCGCATGCGCGACCTCTGTTCCCTCACCACCTCCACGGGCTCACCGCGCATGCGCGAACACCCAAACATGGCGGCGTCCTACTCGCTCGGGTCACTGCGGAGCCTCCGATATACCGAAGCACTCCCTGCACGCATTGCAACCTCCCTATTCTCCCATAAGCAAATCCTCCCGAGGGGGGTGAAGACGCCGCACAGCCGCAATAATGAAGAAGGCTGATGGATAACTGAAAAAAGCTTTATTCACACAGAATGTGCAAGCGGATCCTCTTGACGCATTTCAGCCCATGGGGCCTTTGTCAAAAGAGTGATCCGCTTGTGTTAAAACCATCTATTTATAGGGTGTTTCCAATTGCTACACCTGTTCCCATTTCCCAATAGAATCGTGTAACAGGTGTCCATTAACACACTCCCCATATCATAGACGTTACATAAAACATAGTGATACACCTGGTGCTAAATGTCACACCCAATGTCCCAGACCTTCTGACCAAGCTGTCTCCCAGCAATATTCCCTTGGCCTGCAAATTAGGTATTCACATACTGTACACGAAAAACCCCTTCTGCTTTTCACACCCAACTTCAATCAAGCCTTTTGAAGCCCAGATTTTCTGAAAAGACCCACCACAGTTGTATTTTCTTCAACTGTAGCTTATTAACCCCTTAAGCCCCAGTGTGTGTGTGGTGCAGACACTGGCATAACACAATACTGTTACACAGGGGAATAAGCATTTTGATATTGAAGCGAGGTAAAAACACATTACTGGACCTCAGTCCAGTTAACACCTTGCTTCCCAGGTGAGGGTAGAGGGTGGCCAATTGGGGTGTAACCCCTTTAATCCCAGGCCAAATCCTCCCCATCGTCACAATCATCTGACAAGCTCCCCCTTAGAGGAGTAGTGCATCACATTTATATACATTTTGAACTTTGTATTTTCATAACGTCTTCAGAAAGTCAAAGAACATTGACTATCAATTCTGAGATACTTATAATATACTTTGTTTTTCAAAGCAAGGGACCCGGCTCATTAAAAAATGAACTGGCTATGTTGCATTCCTCACTACAAACAGCCAAGAGATTAAATCAGGAGTGCCACTTATATTGCCAGTTCTAGATAAGTGGCTGTGTAGGAAGCTTTGTCTAAGTTTAAAGGTGGTGACATCCATTGGCTGCCTTATAAATGACCAATAAGTGCCACGAGTTGGTGTGTTTTTGTAACCTGCCCTTTTTGTTTCCCTTGTCATTGAGGCCAAAAGCACATCATCCATTGTGACTTCGTATTGCCTAGAGATGTGCATACTAGTTTTCAAGTAAAAATCGAGAGAGACAGACAGAGACAGACAGAGACAGACAGAGACAGACAGAGACAGACAGAGACAGACAGAGACAGACAGAGACAGACAGAGACAGACAGAGACAGACAGAGACAGACAGACAGAGAGAGAGAGAGAGAGAGAGAGAGAGCGAGAGAAAGAAAGAGAGGCAGACAGACAGAGACAAATAGACAGAGACAGACAGAGAGAAAGATAGAGGGAGAAAGACACAGATGCTAAGCATTAAAGTCAAAGTTCATGGTCACATGACACTTTATATACTGGCATGTTCACAAAATGATGGCGAAATTGTCATACATTTGAGCAATGTGACAATGTTACAAATTTAGCAATAAAGGGAAATGTAATAGATTAATGAAAAACAAAAAAGTATACTATTATCACATTTTTAGACGTACAGTATAGGATTTTGTGGGTCAATGTCTGTACTCAGACCAGTATTTAGGCATAGTCGTACTAGGCCCGGGCAGCATATTTTGGGGGGGGGGGAATTTCAGGGAGGCCTGTGCTGCTGTGACAGAGACCCCTCTCTCTTCCCCACAACAATTAAACTGTTTGCCGGGGGAGAGCCTGGGGCCGCTGTAACGGTCTCTTACCTCCTCCTGCAGCGTCGCCCTCCTCCTTCTGCAGAATCGCGCCCTCAAATGACACCGCAACGTCACATGGCAACATGTTGCGAAGACAACGTGATGTCACATAGGTGTGCCGTTGTCATGTAAACACATCGCCTTGTGAAGTCGGGACGCTGCAAGAGGAGGAGACCAGCGCAAGAAAAAGGTAAGTGCTTATGGGAGGCCAAATTCTAAAACCGGCCCGGCCTGTAATGCAATAGAAGTCTGCAATGGTTTTTAGGCACCATTAGAAGTGTAGGAACTGGTAAGAAATGTTTACTAAACTACATATGTTTTTATCTCAGCTTCATGTGCATTTATTGTATATATATTGTTAATAGTTAATTGTTAATAATCGATCAAATCACAAAGGGAATTGTTCTGAATAATAATCTTTTTTTTTCCCCTCCTGTTTTTAGTTCATTACGACTACTGCTAAAAAAAACCATGGGATGTGGAACTTCCACTGGCAGTACCCGCAATCACTCCATCCGCAAGTCCCACCGCAAGTCCCACAAAAGTGAGTTGGACCGCCATTCACATCATCCATATAATGGAAAAGGAGATTATTTCATGTCATCACAATCACTTTTCATTGTATAATTGTCCAAGTAAGTCAAGGGGGTGAAGGCAGCGCTTATCAGCAACATGTAATGCAACACTGGGAAGCTGCCATATTCTGTACTTTTCCCACTATCATGACAGTAGTTGCAAGGGGGGGGGGGAACCCTACTGGAGATATCAAAATATAAAAAAAGAAACACTTCAAAGTTTGTTAGGAAGGAAAACAGGAGCGAAAATTGGATTAGGGCAGACTGAGTGGTCCTTGTCAATTTATATGCATTTATGAAAATATAGCAGCATATATTTAAATATATTTACTGCACTTTATCTTTAAAGCAATTGAGCAGAAATATTGATAATACAAATAGGGAAATTAAGTACACCGTTCTTTTCCTGCACCAACATCATGGTGATCAATGATGCAAGAAAAAAATATATGTAGTGTGTGTGTGTGTGTGTGTGCGCGCCCGCATGTGTGTGTGTGTGCGTGCGCGCGGGTGGGTGTGTTCGCCCATGTATTTATGTTTACTCTTTACAATGTGTGTATGTCTCAGTGTGTGCCCATGTATACACAACACCAAATTCAGAAGGATGTCGTCCTAATTTGCATTATTATATTTTCCTATTGGTGATATTTAAATGATTTGCATTATTACAGGGTCATGTGGTCTCACAGATGAGATCCTGTAAGGTAGACAGTTTGCTAACACTAAAGCTAGTTTCAGAATTGTGATACATTCTTGCCATACAGACCCGATTGAGGAGGTTCAAATTACTGTAGGGCTTCAGTACTGTATGTATCAGAGCTGCACACCTGAGATGAAAACAGCACACGATTTACAGTATATAAAAATTTTAAAACAATGTTTTTTTTTCTTTGATAAAAACGAGCTATTTTTGCCCAGGTTTGTAGCTGGAAGACCTTGATACAGAGTCCCTAAGACTGCTATTTTTAATTCAAGACCAAAATGAAATTCTTGTGCTTATTTCCAGTGATCAAATGCTGATATATACAGTACGGTTGTGCATGTACTGTATGTACAGTATATAATTGTGATATCCCTATATTATAACTAGCAATGTTATGCGAAATACAACATAGGAATAATTTGTCCCTCTCACTCTCTGCAACGTCACAATCCACCCTATCCATCAACGTATGTGTGTTTTATGGAATATCATTTTTTCGTCTCTCCAGCTCATATTATCTTTTATTATTATTACACTTCAAAAGCTGAACTTTAGGTTAACTGCAGAAAAATAATCTGTCATATAAGTTCATTTGTATCATAAACAGCCTTCTTTTAAAGACATTCTTAGATTGCCAGCTATTCTGAGCAGGGACTTCTTTTCCTTATGTTACTTTTATGTCTGAAGCGCTTATTCCCATTATGTATTATATTATTATGTCACGTGAATTACTGCTGTATTACTGCTCTGAAGCGCTATGTTCATAGATGGCGCTATATTAACCCACTGAAACCTGTGTAACCCCTGTAAGGCTACGGCCCCGCTGCCTGCACTGCACGCGTGTCTACGAGGCAGGCGGCGTGTGCAGCCGATTCCCCCGGTTTCCAGTGAGCTGCAGGCGGAAAGACGGGGGGTGCATGATGGGGGAGTGACGGGGGCGCAGCCGTGACATCACTCGGCAGGTTCGCCCTCATTGGCTGAACCGCCGGGGGCGTGGTCTAGCGCTCCGTCGCAACTCCTGATCTCAATGAGCTTCTGTCGGCGCAGCGCGGCCCCCCCCCCCCTTGCAGCGGGCCCGGCCCCATTGTGGGGTGGCTTTTGTCCCTGCAGCGTCCGCCACAGCGGGCACTGCAGTAGATAGTGGGGACCTGGCCTTATTCAAGACTCACCCCCCATCCTGACTGTAATTGATCTGTGGTATGTTAGATAAGCAAACTTGATTGGTTCATTGTCTTGTTAATTGTCCAGATTGTAACAGGCAGATTTATTGGGGGGAGGTCATGTGATAGATGTATATCTACATGTGTATAACTTTGAAAGCACTCAAAGGAAAGCATTGCCAGGGTTAGCATTGCATCTTAGAGTGTGCATCTTAAAGTGAGAATCTTTAAGTGAATATGTAGTTAAGACTGTAGTTTGACCAGAGGTGGACTGGAGACTGGATCTTTCTGCAAATTCATCTGTACCAGGCAACAAACGGTGCGCTTATCTGACCACACTACTATCTCATGCTTTGCTTGTGCCTTGCTTTCCTGTGTACCGACCTGGCTTGACTTTAGGACCCCCTCTGGATAAAGACCCCGGCTTGACTATTGGACCACCTCTGGATAAGGACCTCGGCTTGTACCTGGCTACCCACACCTCTCCATCCCAGACCTCGGCTTACGGACAATATACTACTCTCCTGGCTCCTACTCTAGACCACGGCACAATGGACACTGACGACCCCACTGGCTCCGCCCCCGGACTCCGGCAAGTACTCAGACTCGCCCACTGTCTCCAACCCAGACCCGGCTACGCTGACTATCCACCCTCCAGGCGTGCTCCCGCTGCTGTGGGTGCGCAGTCTTGTACTTTCCCACCTCAGTACCGGGGTCCCACCTTGTTCGTGGTGAGCGCAAGCGTTACAATTACACAACTGCTCCTCAAATTAAAACTAAGTAGCCAATGTGGACCTGACCTACTACAAGCAAAGTTCCTACGACTTGGTGCCCCAGCCATTGTCATAACGCTTGTTTCCTTAATCAACTCTATTCTGTCTGCAGGTCCCTAAGACCTGTAAAACTGCCCAAGTTGTCCCAATCTTCAAAAGTGGGAACAAAAAAACTGTCTCAAACTACAGACCAATCTCTCTTCTCTCAATACTATCCAAAATCATAGAAAAATGTGTTCACTCCCAATTAAGCGATTACTATACCAAGACAAGTTTCCCTAGCCAATTCCAATCTGGCTTTCGCCCCAAACAGTCCATGGTAACTACCCTGCTAATAGTTTGCAATGAGATCCAATGTGGAATGGAGTTGGGACAACTCACTGGTGCAATATTCCCAGATTTTGCAAAGGCTTTTGATACTGTTGATCATGTTATCTTGTTAAACAAACTCCAGTGCTCTGGAATAGGGAAGCATGCTTTAAACTGGGTTCATTCCTACCTATCAGGTAGATCCCAACATGTCTCTTGGGTTCTAACTCCAACCCCTTGGATATCACCTGCGGTGGACCTTCAAGGCTCTGTTCTGGGCCCCCTACTCTGCTCAGTGTTCATTAATGATCTTCCTACAGCTTGTAAGGAAGCTTCAATATACATGTATACAGATGACACCATCCTATATGCACACAGCCATAACCTCTCCGACCTTGAATACATACTTCAGTCTGACTTTTTGAGACTTGAAAATTGGATTTCCCAAAACAAACTGTTTAAAAACACTGACAAGACTGTAACAATGGTATTTGGGGCCAAGGCTAAATTTCAAAAGCTTCCAATGAATGAGCTTCAGATCAAAACCAACTCTAATACCATCCTAGCGCATGTTACTAATTTTAAATATTTGGGCATATGGTTTGACTCCCATTTAACATTTGGGTTGCACATTGATACCCTGACATCCAAAACTTATTCCAAACTAGGTGTACTTTATAGGAACAAATCCTCCCTACGTCTGCTTGTCAGAAAGCGTATCACACAGCAGATGCGTATAGTATATGACACAGCACCCCAAACTCACCTTAGCAAACTTGATACCCTCTACAATTCAATACAGGCATACCCCGGTTTAAGGACACTCACTTTAAGTACACTCGCGAGTAAGTACATATCGCCCAATAGGAAAACGGCAGCTCACGCATGCGCCTGTCATCACGTCCTGAATAGCAATACCGGCTCCCTACCTGTACCGAAGCTGTGCGCAAGCGGGGAGACTATACAGCCTGTTACACATGTGTTATTTACATCAGTTATACACATATATAACGATTGCAGTACAGTACATGCATCGATAAGTGGAAAAATGTAGTGCTTCACTTTAAGTACATTTTCGCTTTACATACATGCTCCGGTCCCATTGCGTACATTAATGCGGGGTATGCCTGTATGCTGCTTTGTCCTGGAATGCAACTACAACACACACCACTGCGAAATGCTTAAAGAACTAGATTGGTCATCACTTGAGTCTAGGTGCAAAGTTAATCTTTCCTGTCTTGCCTTCAAATACTTTCTAGGCTGCCTTCAAATACTTTCTAGGCAAGCTACCCATCTATCTGAACAAGCTCCTCAACCCTAACACATGCAGCACCTATCATCTGAGATCTGACTCCGAAAGACTGTTCATTGTCCCAAGGTTCAACAAAGTATCCGGCCGCTCCTGCTTCTCTTACCGTGCACCCCAAAACTGGAACAATCTACCGGAGACTCTCACATCCACCACCAGTTTAAGTTCTTTCAAAACTAAAGCTGTCTCACATTTTAATCTGGTCTGTAACTGTTACATACGCCTGTAACATATATTATCTTTAACTGTGCATGCAATGTCTTGTATATAATGTATACCCTGTTCACTTATGTAACTATGTACTGTATTGTAACCATGTATCATTTGTCATCATACCTCTATGCCCATGACATAATTGAAAATGAGAGGTAACTCTCAATGTATTTCTTCCTGGCAAAACATTTTTATAAATAAATATGAATAAAGATATACATACATTTCTGACAAACATGTAAACATATTTATCATAATAACTAATAAATAAAGTGTCTACATTTTCATTACCATTATCATATAAAGACAACACACAATTACATTTGTATATATTCTAAGAGAACAGATTTGACTAGAAAATTATACTCTGTTGACTTCAGGAACAGTTATCTTAACTTTATTTATATATTATTATTGGATTTTAGCATGCAACGCACATTGTTTTTCAAGAGATTTTTGCTACATTTAGTATCTGTGCATCCCACCTACAATGTGCACCTTAATGCAACCAGAACATTGCTATCAACATACTGTACATACTGCAATCAGATGACAAACATACTCAACAGAAGAACAAGACGTATTCATGTATTTTGACATTGTTCCTATGTTTATTTGTTTCGTTGCACAGGGTCTTCTCTCCCACCAGCAAGCACAGGTATGTCCAGTGTTAAAGGGACAATCTCTTACACAACCAAAGTGAACTAAGGACATTGTAACTGATTCACACTTCATTTTTTAAATATAAAATTGGACAAGTTTAGGTATTTTATACTAACGTTTTTTTTATCACGGCATACAAATGCTTTGGAGGGTTTTTATAAAATTTATGGTAATGCCTTTCGATGATGACTGTCAATGCTCAAATCACTATTTTTGTTTTATTCTTTGTGAAGCAATTATTATGCGACCAAGCAAATACATATAATTCTCTGATATGCATAAATTCAGGGGACCCCAAGAAAAAGATAATGTACACATTTTTTCACAGGAAACAAGAAAAATGCTTCTTTTTAAGCAGTGTAAACCCCAGGAGCTTATGAGTTTACCTCATATAATGTTAGTATCTTGCCCCATGAGCATATCCTGCTCTTTTAAAACAGCAGTTCCACCCCCAAATAGATATTTATTTTACCCTGGTGTACCCAGAGCTCATACACAGTCCCCCCAATGTCCCACATATTTGTAGTTTTTCTATGCTTGTTTGACACAAAGCAACCACAAATATGTCTGCGAAATCCGCAGTCACTAACAGAAAGACAACATTATCTGGACAGCTGGAGGTGATATATTATATACATTACAGTAAATAAATTGTGTGATGCTTAATTCTTTGTTTTATTAATGTGTTTAACAACTTGCCACATAAGTGTGCCCTTTATCTAAATACTGTCTAACTTCATTAAAAGGAATATGTCCAGACTTTTAAGAACAGTATTTCACCATTAACCTTGGATATGGACTATGGGAGAGTATTTCTCCATTCAGATTGATAGACTGACTTTACCAATTTATTTAATAACATAATACACTACATGTTGGGTACTTTGTTTTGCAAACACATTTTCAGTAATACATAAAATAACTAATTTTGCATTTATAAGTCTTTGGTTCGTGCGTTTTGGCCACAAACAGTTGCACAAACATAGTGTTAGCAGTAATAAAACTGTAATTCCATCACAGATTGCCGTATATTATTAAACCCAAGAATTTTATTGCATCCCAAAAGCATAATTTTACATTTGCCCCGTTAAGCAAAGTAAATTTCAATCTTGAACATATCACGTAGCTGAGTGCTGTATTTATTATCCCATGCACATAGTTACCTAGTGGAAGAGGTTGAAAAAAGACATACAGTATCCATCGAGTTCAACCTGTTAAATTTAGACGACAGATGCTTATCCTATATTTTTATTTACAGTATTTTGATCCAGTGGAAGGCAAACACAAAACCCCAGTGATATATCTTCCGATGCTGTCTCATAAGGGAAATGTTATTCCTTCCTGACTCCAGTAATGGCAATCAAATTTCTCCCTGGATCAACATTCTTCCCATGTTTACTTATTTGGTACATCCCTGTATACCTTTCCTTTTTAAAAAGATGTCTAACCTTGTCTTAAAGCTACCTAGTAGTGACTCCTGTCTTACATGCACATATATACTTTAATAATATGGGGGGTTTCTATTGCAGCTTTCAAATCCGCGGTCCTGATTCAGAGGTGGTACCGACGTTACATTGCCCAACTGGAAGTGAGAAGGAGATGCACATGGAGCATCTTCCAATCCATGGAGTACACAGGGGAGCAGGACCAAGTCAAAGTAATGTGGGAAACAGGGGACATGGTGTGCTTTACCTAACTTAGTAACAGTCACTTAGAACAGGTAGATACGCCAATAACATCTTCATTTTAGGAGACATAATCACGAGGCTGTTCTTAACTTCTTAACTATTTAGACATCCAATGATTTAACCTCGTGCAAGGGGTGCTGCCTAAAACACTGCCTATGTTTTGGTCTCCTTCAGCAGCAAATAGTTGAATTTAATTTAGAATACTGCTGCTGTGTTAAAATGCAAATAGAGAAGCTGTCTGATGATAAGATCAAGTAGAAATACACCCCCGGCAGCTGGATGCGTGGAGAACTCCCAAAACTCTCCTGGTGTATGTGAGAAAGCCCTAGGGCAATCTCACCGTACTACGAGAAGAACGAAAATGCACACAGCGCACCGGGGGTTAATAAATGATTACACAACACTTTGCATACTCATAATAATAATAATAATAACAACTAAAAAAAACTGGGAACTGACTACCTAAAATTACGAAACTCAAGTGAGACTACCAAAAAATGTGAACTGTAAATCACAAATATTTAATAATACATAAAAAATACATCATACACTAAATGACTAAATTGGGTTATGTTATTCACAAATATAATGGGGCCTATGCAGAGAGCAGCGAATTTTCGAAATTCGCCATTTTTTGGAGATAATCGCGCAGAAAACAGCAGAAAATGGAGATTTCCGAAAATCGCGCCAATTTTTCATTTCTATTTGTAAAACTCGCCTCGCGGCTGGCGAGAACCGCAATCTCGCCAGTTTAAAATATATCCGTATGCAGAGAGGCGCGAACGGCATCTAGCGGCTGTTCGCGCCAATAAAATGGCGCGATTGTCTCCGTTTTGCCTCGCCAAAAAAAACTGGCGCTCGCGGCCATTGCAAAGGGAAAAAAAAAGGCGCGAATTTGTTTTTACATGTTTCCGAAGCGCGCATCTCGCCAATTTAAACTCGCCAGACGCATCCATGTTAAACATAGCAGAATTCGCACTTTTCTGCATATGGAGATTAAAACTCTCCAAAAAAGCTCCTTTTTATGAAATTCGCCATTTTTAAAATTCGCTGCTCTCTGCATGAGGCCCAATATGTGTCTTTATGTCAAATTTAAATGCATTTCAGCGAAGGCCTCTTACTTTACCCAGACCATGCTGATACCTTTTTCATTCTGATGACATTGTTAACTGTGAAATATCATTTGTATCCCTGGTGTCTTTCCCCAGACAAACAGTGCTGTCCGTGCATTTATTTGGCAGTGACCTGTCACCCCTTATAACCCTATATAGAAGGGAAACAGGACCTTTATTAATAGTCTATTGTCTACGAAGCAGGCATTTTAAGGTGAATATCCCCTCTCATCCTACAGTATCATTTAGCAGTTAGTGTTTACTTAGCAATAAGCCTAATTAATGCCTTGATGACCCAGATTTTCTGGTATGACTCAGAAGGCCTTAATCTTGTCAACACCCTTCTGGTGGTGCGGTGATAACACGCTATATTGAATGCATTGCAAGGTGATGCTGGTGGTGATCTAGCAGTAGGATGCAATTCATTCATTTTCTTTAAGAATGAGAAAGGGAAGGATAGATAGAGAGGAGACAAATAGGAGAGATGAACAGACAGGAACAAAGAGACAGATATCAAAGAATTAAAAAAAATGACAGGTTAGAATTAAAGTGAAAGAGAGAAAAGGAGCAATACAAAAACAGATAAGAAAAGAGGAAGTATAGCAAATGGGAGTTAGATGGAAAAGGAAGAATAGAGGGACAGTAATGGGAAGCGGCAAACAATTTTTTTTTGTCTTAGCTCCCTATAATATCTACAGCAGATAACTTACAACACCGTATTGTACAGTATGTTGTCACTGATTACCTGCAAGTGACATTCTCCTGTAGCATGGGCTACAGGTATCTCATAACCCAGAATGTAGTCACTGCTGGAATACGGAACGATGCAAATGATTGACATTATTGAACTTCTTCCAGTGCTCGCAATACCCCCAGAAGATAATCATTGTGCACACTACGCACTATGTACAGTTTCACCAAGTTACTCGTACATACTTCAATCAAAGGCTGTATTTTCCAGGAATGGGTTTCTTTTATACATGCAGTGCTGGCAATATGGAAAAGCAGGATCTAAAGCACAGGCTGCCAAAAATAACATAAGTCTTTTTATTTTCCTGCAGCTTTATGATTTCTTCAACTTCCTCATGGACCATTTTACCCCCAGCAACAGTAAAGAAAGTAAGTCACTTTTCATCTTGTAAAGTATAACCTGAACTCGTATTGTAAGTTAATAGAAATAGATACATGATTCTTTTTTTAACAATGCACTGCTATGGAAACAGACGAAATTATTATCCTAAAGTGGCACAGTCATAACCCTAACCTGACACCTTCGTTCTACATTCTAAGATGGCAAAACATAATATGGTTTTATGAATAATGTAAAAGAAAAAAAGAAATTAAGCCATGTAGCTCTTTTTAGGACACAAAGTTCTTATAGCCATCCTCATCCTGGACAAGTGCCAATTTGTTGCAGGATGTATACTTTATGTGAGATATTTTAATGGACAACATTTGGGTTTGGAAAGCTCTGTAGACGTATTACACACGTATTAGTGCAGCTCTGTGGAACTATGTAGTCAAATCAAAGGTATCACAACCATTCACAAATTTAGTGATGACAAAAAACAGCGATCTTACAAGAACCAATGCATCTTGAGTGCGTGTGTGTGTGTGTGTGTGTATATATATATATATATATATATATATATATATATATATATATATATATATATATGCAAATATAGCTGTATGCTCATCTGCATGTCTTAGGCAGGTCTGCAACCCCGCCTTTCCACTTAACTCTATATATATATATATATATATATATGAGACCGAGTTATACCCGGGATCGCGTTATAAAATTTTGCTGCGAGAGGACTTACCAGCATCTGCAGCTCTCTCCTCTCTGCAGCTCTCTGCTCTCCCTGCTTCATCAGGCTGCATCCACGTGCGCGGCACTTACATAGACTTTCGAGTGCAGAGGAGGGTCACATGACACACATATTATATAAAATGTATTCACTGTTGGGCTGTCATTGGTCAGAGAAGGGTCATGTGACCCTCCTCTGCGCACGTAAGCGCTGCCTATGTGGATTTAGCCTGATGAAGCAGGGAGAGGAGAGAGGTGCAGATGCCGGGTAAGTCAATAAAGCATTGAATGTTATTTAAAAAAAACAAAAAACCCTTGGAAATGTTTTTAAATCAGGAGCCACACTCAGACCGCATTATAAGTGAATCCGCGTTGTAGCGGATCGCGCCATAACAGGGTTGAGCTGTATATCAGACATATACATCTAGAGTAAAAGTCCCAAAAGGCAAAGGGAATAGTTTCTATGATCCTGCAGCCAAGGTTGTGAAAAAGAAGACAAGGTCTCTTATGGCTGAAGATGTCTTAGTAAATATGGGCCTATATATCATTATGCATTTAGCAGTTTAGCATGCACATTTAGAGGAAAATACGGAAACACCTTATGGTGGTTTCATCTCAAATTATGACAAATCTATTATGTTTCTGTCTGAGCTATTACACTGGCGACACACTTTATTCGAGCTCGGCTAGTCCCACGAATTTGGGTATACCCGGGTGTATTGAGGTTTGTGACTGTTTTCTGCCCGAGTGCATTGAGTTATTTTCCGGCAGGGATTGAAGCATTTTATTCCAGCTGGCTGCAATACTGCACAGTACATATATATATACTGCATTACAATTCATGAATTTATGCCATCTGGTAGACACGCGAAGCATTGCAGCCTATTAAATCCTAATCATTATCATTTAACAGATCTGCCGCCCGTGAGCCAGGCATGAACCCAGGCTGGGAAGGCAAATGCAACGGGGCTTGTCAGAGGTGAGGAGTGGCGCATTCCAGGTATCTGCCAGGTACATACCGGGTATTTGCTTGAATAAAGTGTGTCGGTGCAGTACATTAAGGTAGTTCACATGGTAACGTAGGATAATGTTGCATAGTGTGATTTGTGTTGCACTGCTTGGTAAATGTCTTTTTTGGTACATTTTACCTTTGTAAGGGGATTTCATCTGCCGCATGTTCACTGAGGAGGAGAACTTTAAGGACACAGAGCTGGAGAAATACTGTGACTATGAATCAATTGAGGTGCCCAAGTCATTCCGTGGTCCTCGTCTCACTTTCCCCATAATGCCTAGCCATGCAGCAGCCTTAGTAGAAGCTTTCAAACAAAAACAAGTAAGTATCCCATGATCGCGTCAGCTCAGTATGGAGAAGTTATACATTGCAGCTGTGGGAAATAGTTTCCACAATTTCATACTAGGAATGTGTTTCAGGACACTGGTTAAAACCATAGTCCAAAGATTGTATTGTATTGTATGTCTTTAGTTATATAGCGCCATTAATGTACATAGCGCTTCACAGTAGTAATACATGCTGTAATCATATAAATAACAGATAATATAAATAACAAAAAGATGTGAGTGGAGTTGTTTGCTGCATCCTTGTCACATACAGTATGCTCAAAGCATCTTTCAATGTCCCGACTCAAATACGAAAGTAATCACTGATGCTTTGCAGAGCAGGTAAATACAATATAAGACACGGAAAGTGGAAATAAATCTTCCCAGCCTCTCATGACTTTGTTCTGAGGATCTCAGTGGCTTGACAATGACCATCTTTCTGTAACATAGAGTAGCAAGGGCCACATTGCGGCAATGCTGCAGTATATGATGTTACTATATGTCAACATCAAATGTATGGTCATACCTATCATTGCTTTATACTTCTGAGTGTTCATCGTTGAAGAGGAGGAGTATTGATTCATATTTTGTCATCTAGAATAGACAATGCCTGGAAACAGGCATCAAATATCCCCCTTTTCATGTAATGTCTAAACATTTCTATACAAAACTGGTCATGTGATACAAAACTGGTCACATGTGCATATATCATCTAAAATAATAGGTGTTGCTGTTTGACTCATCCACAAACACATAATAAATGCATTTATTGATATAGTTGCTCTGAGAAACATTCAAGTGTTCCCGGTGTTGCTTTATTCTCTGACTCTCTTACTATTTCTCCTAGTAGCAGCTCCATGCTCGCTATGTCTTACATCTCCTACATGAGACAAAGAAGCATCTCAAGCAGCTGCCAAATATCAAACGTGTTTCAACCAGCTACAGTAAGGAGATCACTATATGCGGTAAGAATGTGAACACAACATTTATACCAAGCCACAATTCATAGCTTTTTTGCTTTTGTAATATAACTGATTGGCTCAATAGCATCACATGGAGAACATTTAAACATAAAGTACTGCAATGCTTTCAACACTTTAAACAGTATACAATAAAAGACAGGGGAGCCCAATGCTACCTCCAAATGGACAAAACATATGGTAATAAGTATAATGTTAAATACTTCAATAATAATATTTTTTTGGTTATTTAGTTAAGCCCTTAGCCAAAGCGTCATAAACCTGCATACCAACGTCAAGGTATAATCAAATTTGCAGGTCCTAACACTACGCTGTGAACCCTTCCCTTTTACCTACAGGTATGAGAGGGAATAACCATAGTAGGTCCTGTCCATACAGCAAAATGAAAAACCCTCCCAAGTTAAAAAGGTGAGGATGGGTGAGCTCTGGGAGTAGGGGCCACCTACTTCCAAACAACTTTTGCCAGTTAGAAGTTGATAACACACATATTCCCAGCAAGCTCAAACCCCAACACCCACCACCTTTTATATATATATATATATATATATATATATATATATATATATATATTTATATATAGATATATATATATATATAGATATATATATATATATATGAAAAAAGGAGTGCTACTGAGCGTGGCAAATGTATACAACATTTGTATACAACAAAAGACAGGGGTGCCCAATGCTACATCCAAATTGATAAAACATATATGGTAATAAGTATAAAGTTAAATACTTCAATAATATTTTCTTGGTTATTTAGTTAATCCATTTGGCCAAAGGAGGGGAACAACCACAGTGGGTTTGAGCTTGCTGGGAATGTGTGTGTTAACACTTAAAACAGCAATCCCACAAATTTGATCTGAATCCCCAGATTTGATATCTGAACCGTGTAAGCCTAGGTCTTTTGTACTCCGAGGTCTGGGGAATAAACAAATACCCACAGTATGAAATAATGTCCACTAAGTCCAAAGGGGCAAAGTCCAGTGTGTCCAAAAGAGTGTGGAAATTCCAATCAATGGGTCCCTGACATGTGAACAGATAAAAAGAAAATTATCATAGTGTATACTGTTAATTATGAACTACATAAAACAAAAAAATGGACAGACAACATAAAACTACATGTAACACAGAAGTTGAAAAAATAAACTATTTATTAAAACAAAGGAGCCTGCTGCAGCGGGTCTTCAAGGGGTTAAAACCCAAAACCCTACTTACAGCAGGGCCGGATACAATGAGTGTCTGAGACCAAACAGGGGTGGTAGCCAGGTGCAGATCAAGTCCTCCGTGGACAATCTGGTGTGTAGAATGGTGCCTCAAAGCTCCCTGCGATATCCAGGGGATTCCCAGAATGGATGCAGGGATAGACAGCTACACAGCCGAGTGAAGGGGACCTCTCACACGATGAAGTCACTTCCTGTGGGGGTGGTCGGGAATGCAACACGGAACCAGCTTACTCCAAAGGCGCCGTGACATCTGACCCTACGCGTTTCGTGATTACGTCACTTCCTCAGGGGGTCTGGGGACCTCACAATTCCTGGAATTTACAGCTTTCTTGCTGGTGGGAAAAAACATCTCCAGATGGCATAGCGATTTTGTATTGGTTACCAGAGCAAGGCTGAACCTGCTGATCATATTGGCACATGTTTGCTAGACTGTGCTATGCCAGAAGACAACTAACAACCCACCTGACAAGTCATCAGGTGATCTATCATGATTTCTTTCCAAACAAATTCAACTTCCACATATGTACATCAATTCAACTGGGGGGTTCTGGACCCAAAAATATAATTTTGTTGAGATAGTATGGACTTCAGTAAGTGAGAATCAATTGAAGTCTCTCACTGCTATTTCTAAGAGGGTTATTTATGAAACTGTGATAGCACTGATCAGGGCACTATCGTGCTGAAACTCCCATAGCTCGACTCTATGGCAGTTTAATGAATAACCCCCTAAAAACTAGCGCAACTAATTTCAAATCTTTGAGACTGAACAGGTCTACAAAAGAGCTGCAAGAAATCTGCACTGCAGTATGAATCTGCTGAGAAACAAATTCGTTGCAGAATTTGGAAAAAGTGCTACCATACAGCATTGCTATATAGACGATAGACCATGTTCATTTTCAGAGAGGAGTGGTGTTTAACAAGACTTTGCTAAAAAAAATCTATGGCGTCCTTTCAAATTTCAAAATGGATTTATGGAGTCTGGGACATACATAGATTAGTATCATGATCTGCATCTCTGAAATCTTGTATGTGAGAATTTACATGAAGACTTTGCTAAATTTCCTACAGAGAAAGTTAACATTTTGCAAACAACAACCACTTCTAAGGTCCAGATCCACAAAATTCTGCTAAATTCACTTAACGGGGCATATACCTACTTAACGTTACAGTAACAGGGACTTACCCCTGCCTAAATTAGGCTGCAATAGAAAGCCTGTAGTAGTCTGAGGAATCCAGCAGGGAGCTGGTTAATTGCAGCCACAGTCAATTAACCAGTCTCCACCTGCGGAAGTGCAGCACCATCCACTTCTGCTCGGGCACTTGGGCGACGGTAGCATCATGTGTCATCTAGATGTTGATCAGAGATGTGCGAAATGTTCATATAAGTTCACAAACTATGTGAAATTTGCAGGTGTTCTTTTTAATGAAAAATGTTAGCGTAAAATGTACTGCAAACAAAATATGCACGATCACGTGACCTTGACGTGCAAGACTGTTTCAAAAAATTACCAAAAAGTTAGCAAAAATTGAGACACTACGAAAGCCAAAACAAAACAGGTTTGCACGTCTCTGATAAGTATAAACTTCTACAAATACTTGGTCTGTAGCTGATATTAAATGAGCAGTCCTCGCTGCTTATATTTATGATTTTTTTTAAAGGTTTAAAGCACGGTGTCCCCAGAGCTGGACCGTGTTAATTTCAGGTCCGGGGACCCCCTGCTTCCCAAGATACTTACCGCTGTAGAAGGTGCCGGTATCTCTCTTCAGTTTAAACGGTCCAGTCACGTGGGCCAATAGGAAGCCACAAGGGATGACGTCACAGCTTCCTATTGGCCCACTGGACGCAGGACTTTTAAACCCGACATATTGTGAACCCAGCCAGGGCTCTTACCGGCAGCACCTACGGAGGTAATTATCTCAGGAAGCAGAGGGTCCCCGGAGCTGAAATCGACATGGTTCAGCTCCAGAGACCCCCTGCTTTAAACCTACTTTTTTTTTTTTAAAGCTCTTCTCTGCTCCTTTAAAACCCTGGCTAATAAACTTTTCAGTTTAAACAACTGCTTTCTGAGGTTATGGTGTCCTGTTGTCTGCCCAAAAAGACTTACAAGTCATCCAACATTACAGGAATGAGGTAATGTTCAATTGATCAAAGAAGCAGCAATCCTCTGTGCTCAATACACAAATAAATTCCTCCTTTCATTTTACCATTGCAAAGTGCTTTTGCTGCTGTTTCAGCACATCCTTTTTACATTCTGTATTTCAATCCTATAGATATCAATTTATGAAAATATGCCTCCCTGGAAGGTTAAAGTGGCCACTGCCAATTACACTCATTAAGACAACAGAGGTTGCTGATCCCAGGGAAATAAGAAACTGGTGACAACGCATTATAACGCATTATAACATAAAGATATTAAACACATGAAAAGTTAAAAATAGATCAGCACAACAGGAACCTTTCGTACTGCTCATATCTAACTTTTTATTTTTATTTTCAAGGGGATTTACATGGCCGACTGGATGATTTGTTTTTGATATTTTACAAGGTGTGTGGTAAGAGTAACTTTTCTCTATTTTCTATCATCTTGTTTTATATTTAATTTAAAGTAGCAATGCCCCCGCCACAAGCCTACATTCATTTATATAATGTTAGTATTACGCTTCCTGAAGATGTCCTATCCTTTTTTTTAATGTTTATCTAGTGTTAAAGCTTCTAGCTTCTGAGATCACCATGGAACGCTTTAAACTGAACTTCATTTTAACCTCTCAGGCACTTAATATTTCAAACTCCTAGGGCCGTTCTATACTGTGGACGGCCGTGCGCGTGTCTGTGCGAACGCGCGTGCACGTGCCGCACGCTTTTTGTGTGTATAGTGAGGTACTGTATGTATGTGTGTTTGTGTGTATGTATGTGTGTGTGTGTGTGTGTGTGTGTGTGTGTGTGTGTGTTTAAATAAGTTTCGAAATAAATAAATACTTTAATAAATGTTTTAATAACATTGCACACACACACACATATATACACACATATATACACACACACACACACATATATACACACATACATTTCAGCAGCGGTAGCGGCATGAATTTATTATTTTTCTCATCTTCCCCCCTGTCGGCCGGTTCCACTCTCCCTGCCGTGCGCGCGCGGCACCATTATAGAATGGCTGACTAACCTCAGCCAACTAAAACTGCAGCGCAGTATAGAACCGGCCTTATATCTCCCGAATGAAGCATCAGATTTTACAAATAAAAACAGCCCTGCGAAGGGCAAGATGAGATGTATTAAAGTATGTAAATAGAAAACTGGTGATTCACAAACTACAGCTTGAATGATGTTACGGAGCACTTACAATGCTCAGCAATGTTTAGTTGTGGGTTATGGGCTTTGCATAGTATTCATTTATGTTCCATTTCTTCCATTTTCAATAATTGAAGAAGACTAAAACCAGACCAGTACCAAATAATGTCAGGGATAAAGGGCAGGGTACTCCTTCCTAAAGCACATTGACCGCAGTCCTCCTACAGTATAACAAATGTGAGATATCAACATATAATCCAAGGGGCAGTCAGTCACTTATGTTGTGAAGATGCAATGTAAGGCCTCGGGCATGGTCAGCGCTTAGGAGACGCGCTGCTGCTCGGCAGTGAGCCCCTGCAGCCGCAATGGGAGCGGCTTTAGCAGGGGCTCGCGCACACTTAGATTTGGCGCTCACGGGAGGGCAGGGCCGGTCACGTGATGTCACAAGCCCCCCCCCCGACACGCCCCCGGACAGCGCGCGGACCAAGGCTAGGGAAAGCACCCGCTTTCCCTCAGCCTCCGCGCGCCTCCGCACGGCTGCAGTCCTATGGACGCAGCATAAAAAAAAAATGATTTATTGAAACCTGTCTCAAAGTTTCAGTCCCACTCCCTAGTTGAGATAGAAACAGAGAAATATGCTGCATTAATCCTTTTTTGGACTTAGAGAGTGCTAATGAGGAGAAAAGGTGTGGCAGACCTTGGCATGATATTGCTCAGCACATGGTGATATCCTAGGGAAATACTTCCAATATCCTGTGATAATTAAGATTCTGTTTTTGGTAACATGTTCTGCATTAGTTGGTAATTCCAAAAGTATGAAACAAGAAGGAATCTCTTCCCATCATGTTTTGGATCACCTACAAAGTTCTCCTCTTTACTTTCAAGGCCCAGCACTCATCTGCTTCTCCCAACATATTAGCTTTGAGCTCTCGCTATGCCCTTGTTCGTCTCCTGTTCTCTACCCCTAACTGTCTCCTTTCCTCCCCTTTCACCTCTCCCCTGCTCTTTCTCGCCTTAACCCTTTCCCCCTCACTGCCCCTTACCTGTGGAACACCCTCACACTCTGTATACGCCGAGCCCCTTTTCTCAGCACCTCTAAGACAAACCTTAAAACTCACCTCTTAAAGCTGCAGTTCAGGCAATATCCTGCATGTATGTTTTTTTTAATAAATCAGTTCTGTAGTAAGAAAAAATACTTTTAGCATTTTCTGTTTTAAAAAAAAACAACTTTGAAAGACCAATTTTCTTGTATTCTATTTTAACAAGCATGCTTGTTCCTATAGCAACGATTTACATTCCCCATATTTAAAGATGTCGCCAAACTTTGCCGATCAATAGATGGAGAACGAATTGACCGGCAGCTATGCAGTTCTTTAGGTAATTAGAGATTGCCCACATGAAACTATTGAAGTAAAAAAAATAAATAAAAAAAAAAAAAAAGACTGAACTACAGCTTTAAATGAAGCGCTTCAATAGCCTAAGCTCATGGCTACTGTCCCACACTCACAGTCATTCTTACTAACCATTGTGGCCAAGCACTGCCATCTACTGCAATTATTCCAGCAGCTGCTGTCTCTATAAGTCTCCCAACATACCACTTAGATTGTAAGCTCTCCGGGGCAGGGATTTCCTTTCCTATTGTCTGATCCTGTTGTTGCACTTATTGTTCCATAATTCCCTGTACTATACTGCCTCTCTTGTAAAGTACTGAGTACAGCTGTGGGCACTATATAAATAAACATATACATACTGTACGTACATGGTTCACACATCTTTCCGGAGACATAAAAACATTTGCTGTGCTTATTTTATTAGCCACATACAAAATCCTAAAATGAGTAATTTAAACACTGTACTATGTACAAGATGCAGGTCTGTTATCAGGTCCCCAGCAGAGTTGCTGAGCTACATTACAAAGATATTGAGCAGGGGAGGCAGGGATTTTAGCAGGCAAACATTGTTAAACGAGGGGGAGGCCCATTGAGTCAGCAGGAAGGACCAGTCAGTGCCTGATTTCCATGGTTGTCCAAACCTCTTCCTACGCCAGGTCCTTGTTAAGCCCCTGATGGCAGCCCTGACAGTACGAAACCTATATGAGACATGAATGGGGTGTAGGCCTTTGTCTGTACTGTTCAGTGTAGGGTTGTTACTTTTCTACCTGCCCTTACTTATGTTTGTCATACTAACGGCAAAATGTTGCTTTTTACATTCATTGTATTGCACTCAGAATGGCCTTCCATCCCCAGAGAAGCCCTATATCTTCAATGGTGACTTTGTAGACAGAGGAAAACAGTCCATTGAGATTTTGATGATCCTGTTTGCATTCCAACTGGTTTATCCAAAGGAAGTTCACTTGAATAGAGGAAACCATGAAGACTACATGGTCAACTTAAGGCAAGAATAACATTTAACAAAAATAACTCTCCTTTAACACTCAAGTTCTCTTCTGCAATCTGAGTTCTAAAAGTTCTTCTTCTTTCTAGATATGGATTCACCAAGGAAGTAATGAAAAAATATAAGGTATGTTGAGTCACCAAAAATCTGCCACACATACATCACGCTTAAAAAATGTTTTTTTTAATAAAATGCTGTACATATTTACATTCAATATTCCAACAACAAAAAGTCTCGTTCAGAACAGAGGATTAAGACTTGTTTTATCTTTGTTTTTTGGCCTGAAAATCAGCCCAAAAGTAAGTGCTATAACTACTCTTTAATAATAGTAAACAGTGTTAGAGGGAAGACATACAAACCAGAGGAGCTAACATTTGGAAACAGCTTTATATTAATGGACTGGGGGCCCCTATCCAAAATATGCAAGGAAGCCGGTTTCCTGTGCGGAAGAAAAATTCAGATCCAGCACAGAAAATCAGCTCACGGCATATTGAATAAAGGCACCAGGTAACAGTGAAGTAACATTCAGCCAGGTAACAGTGAAGTAACATTCAGCCAGGTACACAGAAGGTTTTTTTTTTTTACTGTACATTACTGCACCGACACACTTTATTCGAGCAAATACCCAGTATGTACCTGGCAGATACCTGGAATGCGCCGCTCCTCACCTCTGACAAGCCCCGTTGCGTTTGCCTTCCCAGCCTGGGTTCATGCCTGGCTGACGGGCGGCTGATCTGTTAAATGATAATGATTAGGATTTAATAGGCTGCAATGCTTCGCGTGTCTACCAGATGGCATAAATTCATGAATTGTAATGCAGTATATATATATATACTGTGCAATATTGCAGCCAGCGGGAATAAAATGCTTCAATCCCTGCCTGGAAAATACCTCAATGCACTCGGGCAGAAAACAGTCACAAACCTCAATATACCCAGGTATACCCGAATTCGTGGGACTAGCCGAGCTCGAATAAAGTGTGTCGCCAGTGTATATGACTTTTCACTATATTGCATATGGGCCATTGACTTTATCATTTCATCATTGCACTATTCTAGGTTCATGGGAAGAAAATCCTGAAAATGTTACAAAGTGTATTTAGCTGGCTCCCACTGGCCACCCTAATTGATCAGAAAGTATTGGTTACACACGGAGGAATCTCTGATAACACAGACTTAGAACTGTTGTCCAAAATAGAACGACACAAGGTAGGGTATGGAGCAGTTTTGACCTCACATTTCTATTTAAAACGAGGGAAGTATGTCCATTTATATTTGTAGTTTTACACATGCTTTTACTGGAGTAGTTGCATGATGTTCTGAGGTTATTGACCTATATTATATGTTCAGTTCTCTTCATCTTTGTTTTTATGAATCATGGGGTTTGAAATCCTGTTAACTAAAAGAGTACTCGAAAAAGATGGACCAACCTGTTCTGCAGACCTGGATCCAGATAAAAACCCAAGAACGTAAAGTCCTCAACTAGACGAATAAAATGAAATAGCAAAGACTGAAGTCTGCAGACCTTGGGTAAACGTGAATACGAATGGAGCAATGATACAACCTGAATGTGATGCCTGTAAGGCGATTCACATATAAACTACAAATGTGTGTCCCTCGGCACTTAGCATAATCTGTAGCTCCATTGCTGAATTCTGAGTGTCTCCAGTTTGGTCACCGGAAGTCATAGTCTAGTAGCCTGTCGCTGATCTCCACATTGTGTTCCTTCTAGTTTATTATTTACCATTATTATTTTCATCATCTTTCTGAGCATGTGCTCCTTGCATCTTAAGTGGTGCACACAAAAGTACTATAACAATGCAGCCAGAACTGAACCAGTCATGTGCAACATCAATATTACACCACCCATTGTACACTAAAATAAACTTTTCCCAACGATACCGTATAAACCTTGTAATGCTGCAACCATTTTACAGATAAATAACACACTCCTTGCCCTATTTGTATTTAGATATGGCACTGTACATACACAGCGCTATGTGTAGAATTTCAGTTACACGACTGCCCTGTAAAATGTATAATCCAATGTTTGCTGCCAGAGCACAGGGAATATAATGACTTGGCCAAGGTGACAATGTGCTGATGCTGGTATTTGAACAAGGGCCACCCACTTAAAAGATAGTGATGTTACCACTGCACTAATTTAAGTGTGTCTTATTCTTCTACATACAGTACTAACACTTTGCGTTATTGTGTTACTCCTTCTGTGTTTTCTATATATTTTTTAGCTCCATATGAACATATTCTCCTGGCATTATCTCCTTTCTTTTCCTACCTCTTATTATATCCATGTCCATTATTTGCCTTCCTCACTCTTCTTTTCACTCAGATTTTCTTGATACTGTACGTTTGTCTATTTGTTTATACTCCTTATCATATACTTTATTTCATGCATTTCTTTTGTTATGTTTATTTACCACATTGTTTACTGCATTCCACGCCAGATAACCTTTAGTTTGGAGGTAATATCGATGTAATCATTGTACCGTGAATAAACAAAATAAAACACAGTTGATGTACATTTCATAATTAGTCAGTCAATATCAATAACATGATTTCTATGAATGCTTATATACAAAATAAAGCAAATACGTACATTAAACATGTAGGTTCAGAAACCTAGTTGAAATGTCTCTTGGTAGAAGGACGTTTAGAATATGTTTTTGAAATGCACAAAAAAATAGCTTGCACCATTATTTTTCTATTACTACTACTATCACCATCTAGTATTTCAGTTACAAAACATGACCATCTATGTAGACAACTACAAATCAGTAGTGATATTGTAATAAATCTGCCATCTCTCATGTTAGCAAAAACAAAAACCGAATGGAAGCTCTAAGAGTGCAGATTGTAGAAGAATACAGCAATTAGACCGGAGTCTGTGTGAATGGGTTTAAAGGAAGGAGGTCTGTGATAATGCAGCTAGTGATAGAGAGGGCAAAACGAGGAACTAGGCAAATAATGGATACCTGTATAGGTTTGAGAGAATTCTCGCCAGGTGTCTGCCTCAATTCTTAGCCCCTTGATCTAGACTGCAGTCGGTGTGGAGTAGCATAAGGCTGTGGCCAGGCAGGGAGTGGGCGCGCTGGCGCTTGTGCGCTGCGCCCTGCTCGGCCGGGCAATTCGTGGCCGGCTAGGTGGCGCAGGGGGGGCGAGTCGGGGGGCGCGGCCAAGACGTCACGGAGCTGGTTCGCCCTCATTGAGCGAACCGCTCACGTGATGCGCGAGCGGCAGATTCAAATTTGCTTGCTTGGCAAGCAGGTAAGCGCCGCGCATGCTCAGGCGCTTGCTCACGCTGGCAACACACATTGCCTCAATGTATTTCATCGTGGCCAGCGTGAGCGCGCCCGCCCGCTCAGCGCCACACTGGACAAGGCCTTACTCACGATTGTGCACCGTCATTTATGGTTCCAGATGATCTGTGTAGATCAATTCTACTGCTCCAGAATCACCTCCACAATCCCCAATGGCGTGTACTCGATCCAGAGCAAAATGAAGAGGTGAATAGATCAAGGTACTGCCGCTCCGGGGAATCTCACCAGAAAAATGAGGTAAAATCAATTTATTAAACTACATAAATGAAAATGAACCAAACAAAATGATCTCCTCCTCCCATGCGTTTCACGCCCCCTGTGGCGCTTTTTCAAGGAGTATGAAAAAGCACCACAGGGGGCGTGAAAGGCATGGGAGGAGGAGCTAATTTTGTTTGGTTCATGTTTTTTATGTATGTAGCCCTGGCTGGTTTTGGGCTACCAGTCTGTCCTCCTCCTGGCAGTATGGATTAGTAAAAGCAGGATTGCCAGGAGTAATCGTGGGTTTTCCCCACTTCTATGCAGCCTCAGTGAGTCACAGAGAAGGCGGTGCAAGCAGGCCTTGTGTCAAATCAGGGGCACAGGGGGGGGTTCCTGTTTTGCCTGTACTTAATGAGCTGCACTTCCTTAATTTAGTTAGTTGCCTCTACCTTGAGAGAGGCAGGTCTACCCATACCAAGCTGTGCAGGGCTCTGTCAGTTTGCGGCCCTCCCTTAGGGGAGAGGAGGGAGATAATCCCCTTACTCTATCAGGGAGTAAGGGAAGAGCTAGGACTGCTCCTGGTGCCTTTGGCTGGGAGTGAAGGTCCAGGGACATCCTGAGGGTGAAGGCCCTAAGCTCAAGTATCCAGTGGTTGCTGTGTATGCTGTGCAGTGTAGAGTGAAAATAAAGTATTCCAGTTGTTCCTTATACCTCCTTGCCTGAGACTGAAATCTATCAGGGGGAGAGTACAGAGTTCTCTTGCAGGGATTTCACCCCTTATCCCTGGGGTCTGCACGAGATGGAGGCGCTCTCATTGTGAGTACGAATCAATTTATGCCCCAGAAACCTGTCCTGATATCCCCTACCATCATGCGGGAGACTCAGATCAACTGGAAGCCAGCAGGTATGCACAACATGCCATGTAACAGCAGTGTAATCTCCAAGAGGGGGGGGGGGGACATGTGTTACATGTAGTTTAATAAATTAATTTGACCTCTTTTTTCTGGCGAGTTTGCCCGGTTTTTCATCAAAGCGGCAGTACCTTGATCTATTCACCTCTTCATCTCTCGTGTTAGCAGCTACACATATTTCAAGGAAAAGCTTTTTTTTTTTTTTTATTATACATATTTTTTGGAAAAGTCAGAATCTCACAAACATTTTAAAGGAAAGTAAATCCTAATTCCAGTGTTCTGGCATTTTTTCTTTAATTTAGTTTCCTTCCACTTTACGACCTCGGAAAAGGAAAGAGAAGAGCAAGCAAACAGATGCGAAGCCCGACCAGGAAAAATGTACAAATGGAGATCCCTCCCTGACTGCAGCAGCTACTGGGCCCCCTCCGAGAAGTGGTTCCTTCTCATACAGTTCCAGCCCAAGCCTCCTACCCAGCAACTACAAGGGGAAAAGGTCTGCCAGTAGTCCCACCACCATGACCATTGACAGGAAGGAGGTCTCGAAGCGGGTGCGGCAAGCAGTGGATGAAGAACTGGAGAAATGTCGCAGGCAGGTGGGCTTTACTGAGACCTATGCAGATCCAAGCAGCCTTATCTCTGTGTCCGAGTCTGACTCTGAGTCTGGAGAAATACTGGACTATGATATTAACAATGAAGAGAGAAAGCAGGTGAAGTACTGTATGTCTTTTGATGGTTGCATGACATTTTCCGCCTGCCATATTTGTTCTTCATTTAATGGTAGATCAACCTTTGTAGAACTTCAGAACCATTAAAGAATGTGCTTTCACTCCAAAGATCCTCAGCTACATCCTGTTCTATGAGGTCTATGTATTAAACCAGAGAGACGTGTGTTTTGATGCATTGCTCCATTTTGTGGAGCAGAGTTGTACAATATGAACAGTTTGTTACATCTGTATGGTAGACTTACACCACTTTTTTTCTGTGGCCAGTAAAAGGGAAAAGGAATGGTGCACAGACAGAATGTGATAGATTTCATTATAATAGGTGCACCAACTCCCCCTACTGACACTTCCCAATTTGTAAGCTGGGGTTGACTGGGTAAGAATGGAGCAAAGTACTTTGATACATAGTTGCAGGATGAAAATGCCCCCGTCAAATTGCCTTGATACATAGGGGCAGATTCATTCATTATGCACCAGTACAGACTCACACAAACCAACACATATGGTAACTTCTATTCAAGT